>NC_079410.1:15179291-15401791 GCF_029220125.1 Pseudoliparis swirei | reverse complement strand
CCCAGGCTGTTTTTCACTGTGTCAAACATATAAGAAATATCAACTTTTTTATATATTTAAAGGGCTATTTAGGTAGTCAACAAACAAACATAAAGTACCTCACACTTAAACTTGGAAAACAATATTAATTCTAATAATTTTCTGGAGGTTTTAATTGCTGGGGTCAAATTGACCCCACGGGTAAAAATATGTCAGTAAATATAAAGGTAACAGGAGGGTTAAACATTGAATGGGGTCAAATTGACCCTAAGGTAACAGGAGGGTTAATATTATGTATTTATTTGTTATCAATGTACTGTATTGCCTGGGTTGAAATGGCCTAACTTCAACACACGACATTGTTCCAGAAGACAAAGTGCTGTCGTCTCCCTGCAGGTCCTCCAGAGGCTCATCAAATCGAGGGGGAAGTCTCAGGCTAAACACCTCAATGTGCAGATGGTGGCAGCAGACAAGTTGGCCCAGTGCCCACCAGTGAGTGCTGCTTCGTGACTTCAGAGACAAAAGATCGAAAAAACTTTATAGAACTTGTGAAAAAAAGTATCCCGTCAATGTTGGTTCTGTAAATTCACCAAAATGGTCAATTTTTCTTACGTGCAGGAATTGTTTGACATCATCCTGGACGAGAACCAGCTGGAGGACGCCTGCGAACACCTGGCTGACTACCTGGAGGCCTACTGGAAGGCGACACACCCCCCGAGCAGCAATCCTCCCAACCCCCTGCTCAACCGTACAATGGCCACGGCGGCCCTGGCCGCCTCCCCTGAGCCCGTGTCCAACCTGCAGGTACAGGTGCTCACCTCCCTGCGCAGAAATAGGGATATGTGGCCCGACATGGAAAGCGCCATAGCCAACGAGGGGAAAGAGGAAGAACACGCTCTCTGAAGTCCCGCAGAAAGGAGGGCGGGGGACTCCGGCAACTCGACCTCAACCCTGCAGCCTGCTCTCTTTACCCTGAAGGAGGAGTGCATTCAAACCCTGTTCATGCTGTATATAGAAACACATCCACACAAACGCACCTGACGTAGTAACGAGCCAAATCGACACATGCGGACAGCTCGCGTTTAGAGCGCCCACAAGAAAGATTACGCAGTCGGCTTGCTTCGCTGCAGCTGTGAGAGCAGCTCAACTTAAAACCACACTGGACATCAGGAGTTACCCAGAAGGCACCTCTGCCCTTGGGGCCCCCTCCATTTCGCTGTAATCAAGAGTAAAATGATATCTGCTGCCCCCCCCCCAACATGCCCCCTTTAGCTCGGTGGCCTCCTCTCTCCTGCACTTTTTCTTCTTCTTGGGAGGCTGAATCCAGTTTGCTGTCCTCCTCCGTGTTGCCATGGCACTGCCCCTGAAAACAGCAAGTCATGTCCGCCTCTTCAATCAGAACTGCTTCGTTTGGTGGAGGCTGTTGTTACTAACACTCTGTCTACCTTTAAACTTTTTGTATAACCATTTTAACAACAGAGGACTAATCAGCTTTGTCTCTATCCATAAGTTACTACCGGCTACACATCAATTATGATGAGTTGCACACGGGTAAAGATACCGATGTCACCCGAGCCACGCTACTGCACCAAATGGCTTATCTCCTTATGATTGAGACTTTCATTATTGAGGCGGCAACACAAATACTCCAAAAAACAACAAGAATCTCAGAGCTCATTGCACTTCACATATGTTGGTATTTATTGATTGATGTAAAATAGTTTTAGTAAAACACCCTGTGCTGCAGAGCTCAATTAATTACATAATCATATAATAGTCATATTGACGTTTCTGCTTTTTTGCTGCCATGAAGTCAATCCGCCAGCAGGTGGCGCTGCTGTAATGTTAGATATTGAATCTGCTTGTTGAATAACTTATTTTGTGTATTGGGGTTTGCTGGTAGGTATCATGATTTTTAAAAAACGATTAGTTTAGGAACTAATCGGTTTGACTAATTTAATTATCGCTGTGTTTTGTGTTGATCGTAAGCCAGTGTGTGCAGTGAGTGCATCGTCAGTCATGAACACGAACGTTTTCAAAGGTCCGTCTGGTCGCCGTGGCCCCGTGTTGTCGCCTCACCCTGCTGACTAACCACTGACCGTTTGCCTCTGCTCCGCTGTGTGTGTCTCTGCATGGTTGCTGTGTGGCATGGCTGTGTCTGGCTGCAGGGGCCGTACCTGGTGCACGGGGAGCAGAAGCGGGAAGGGCCTCTGACAGAGTGCGGCGGCACCGGCACCTTGCATGACTATCAGACCGACATGGGAGGAAAGCCTCAGCAGCAGCAGCAGCAGCAGCAGCAGCAAGCCTACCTGCGCTCCTCTCGCGGCCAGCTGAGGGGAGGAAGCGGCCGCGGGCTGTCGAGGCAAGACACCTTTGACTCTGAGACCCAGGGCAGCCGGGACTCCGCGTACACCGAGGCCGGCGACTCCTGCATGGACATTGAGACCGACCCCTACGAAGAGCCCGAGCCGTACCGAGGCGGCGGGGGCAGCCGCCTCCACCTGGCGCAGCATCACGGCAGACAGGCGTCCTGGGAAGACGAAGGCGCCGAGCCGGACCAGGAGAACCTGAACCACCCGACGATGCCCAGCCAGACGCAGCCGCACGGACGCGCCAAGCTGAGGGAGCGTTACTGCCAGGACCCCGTGGACCCCGTGGACACCGAGGCCAACATGAGCCGCAACAAGAACCAGGACGACTGGGGGAGGGACGTCTACATCCGCTGAACACGCGTCTGACCACAGAGGCACGGAAGCTACCGGACAGACGGAGAGATGAAGGGAGGAGGGGACGTTCAGGTTTGGGGTTCAGGAGGAACTGAAGTGTGGGTTTGGGGCCATGCCAGTCAGGCTAACAAGTGAATCTGTTTACATCCCAGTACAATGGAAAGAAAAACATCAACTGCCAGATGACATTCTTGTCAACTTCTTGCAATTCAATTTATTTATGTTTCGGGAAAAAAAAATTACAATTTTTTGTTTCTTTTGTTAATACTTGCATGAATATCATGGATTTCTATACTGACAGCACGAGGACAGTAATTGTTACGATTGTGAATCTATGATTGTGAACCGTACGACTCGATCGCTCCTTCAGTTGTAGAGCGTGGAGGCCGGTGGAGCTGAGGTCCGTCCTGTCCGTCCTCTGCAGTCTTAAACAGGGTCAAAGGTCACCGTCCCCATGTACAGTGTCGGGGTTTCTCTTTACCTTAATCTCACTCAGTGCTCTTGGAGTTCTCCCCTCGCTGAGATCCAGAAGTTACGAGTCTCTCGCCTCCACATTCTTATCACCCAGACCTTAAAAAAAAAAAAAAAGCTGGTGGAGAAGTTGCCATATTTTAAAACACCACAATTTATCGATGTTGCTACACTCATGTAAGCTTGACAACAACAATCACAACAACAAAGAGTACACTCCAAAGACGTTTACTTCTTCCCTGACCTGGTTCAGCCACTGTACCCGACTACATGTCTGACCCAGTCGTCCCGCTTCTCTTTCCCTCTTCCTCGTGGGTGCCGAGGGCGCCCGCAGTAATCACTTGTTCTCTGGGTTTTTTTTTCTTTCTAGCGTGGTGGAGATTCAAAGCAGCACCGCAGTTGTAGTTGTGTGAATGAAGTGTCCTGCCTTATAGTCACTCGCAAACCTAAAAACACCTTTATTTCAAGAAAACTCCAATCACAAGTGCCGGAATGTCTCGCCAAGCCATGTCCACCGCTGCCACGGTGGGACGTCTTAACTCTCGTTCTACTCGTTTTCATATAGCACATCTGCGTCTCGAGGCTACGCTGCACCGTAGCCCGTGCTGTCGCTCCAGCACGTAACGTTATATCGCTCATGTCGGTTTTTTTCCTTTGCACCAGCTTCGTCGTCTGTTTTTCAGGGCTAATGGTGATATATTAAAAACAATTACGTGTGTGTGTGTGTGTGTGGTCAATCACTCCCAACTTCCACCTAAACGGCTAGCTTGTCTGATATTAAATACCACTCTCTTCTTACACTTGATTTCTGACTGAATTGGTGTTGTTTTTTCCTGTGGACATTTTCAATTTTTTAATTTATTTTAAATCTTCTGTTCTTGTGAGGTAGTGAGAGGAGTATGAAGTGGGTGGGGTGGGGGTGGGGATAGGGTCAGCTGTGGTCCTTACTCAGTTATCTATAATGGAGAATCCATGAATGTCTTTGGTGGGCCGCTTTTGCCCGACCCGTCTTCAGTTGAATAAATAAATATTAAATAATGATCAGTAAATAATGTTATTGTTGCGTTATCGCAATTGTTAAAGATATGAAATAACATGTATCATTGGTGCCTGATTGTAGCTACATTTTTGCTTTTTCTGCCTTTCATTTTTAATCTGTGGATAAATTCGTATTTTAATTAAAAATGTAATCAAAATATTCTAATGTGTCACTCAATGAATGGGCTGAGATGTGAAAACAGATTTTGAAAGGTGCAACACCTTTATGTGTTCATCTTGATATTTATTAGAGGTGTTTAAAGGAGGTTTAAGTTTAGGAGAAATCATTTATTACAATGGTGTCGGCTTTTTCAATCATGTATTACCTCAAAATATGTCACACATTTGCACAACATCGAGCATTACCCTGCCTGTAGAACCTGTCCGGAGGCTTTGAAGAGGCAGAAACAAAGGCCATTGTTGAAGCACACTTCAACAGAACTTGACTTGGCGGGAAAGGAAACATTCTACTGAACCAACTGTTGTTTCCTCTTCTAATAAACACTCCTCTATAATTCGAGGGCATTTGATCACGCCTGCTAAGTCTTTACGTCATGGAGGAAACACAATGAGAAAAAGACTGAACTTAAAGTGCAGCTGTATCCAGAATGTGGTTAGTATGTCATGTATTCATTGTTTTCATCATGCTGCAAGGTGAGAAGTTAAGACTGTCATGTGTGGTCACGGTTGTCGCAGCAAGAGAGGACCCAAACGCCGACATTACTCCACAAACTATTTAATTACGAAAAGCACAGACCAGACCAGACAGGAACGACAAAAACGCGGACCAAACAGTACGAAGCCACACTGGGAATGAGACGAACAGGGTTTACATACACAGGCAAGGTGAGAGGATTGGACAACGGGGAACGAGACACAGGTGGACACAATGAGGGCGGGGCCAGCAATCACACAGAAGGAAACAATCAGGACCAAGGCAGACAATCACAGGGAGACAGACGACACAAGGACTTCAAAACAAGACACAAAACTAGACACAAACTCCAGATCATGACAAAGACTCCATGTGTGCAGAGAGTACTGAAATATAACAGATACGCTATCACAGTTCAGTTGTGGGATAAGTACCAAGCTAAAGATATCTATTTTATATAATGCTGGGCAGTTTAGTCCATAAACATATATCTTTAAAAATATATATAATTTAAAGACTGCCGGTTTATTACATATACTGTTAAATAAATGAAGTCATTAAAAAGGTGCAGAAGAATAAAGTAATGTAAATACTCAATTAAAATGCAGTACAAATAATTACCTCAAAATGTCCTAACTGATTCGCTTTAACAAATACAAGTCACACGTTTATTACAGGGACAAAACATGACGGTAAAACCACAGGTAACTTCTGAAATACGTGACCGAGTTGGAAATACCGGGAGATTCCTCCGTATAAACACTTTTGCTTTCTGTTTCCTTGTAATAACGTCGCCGTGCTCCAGAGAATAAACCTGTAACTTGGTGTGATCTCTCTTTCCATACATGGGCTGGCCCCTGTGTGTCATGAGTTGCGTCATCAGTCTCCTGAACGCCGATGGCGTATGTTACCTTCAAGTGCTCCTCTGTAAACTCCGACGTCTGAGCTGCGAGGGCTAAAGTATGGTTTGGATGTTTGATCCAGTTTCTTTTGGTTTCTAAACCCGGTAGCAGACTTCAGAGGCTCGTGTTGGGATGAGCGGGAGGTGGACAGCACTTCACAAACCAATGTTCAGCAGCGTTTCTTTACAAACAGATCGGTAGAAGTTTAGTACATTTACCTAAGCACTGCCGGCTTCTTGGCCTGAATGTTGAGGGTACTTATACTTTACCTCAACCTAGACATTTGTTTGCTACTTTATACCCTACTTTTTCAACTTCTTTGGAATACGATGTACGCTGTGCATCTGTTTGTTGTTGGTTATCTGTAACTTCGGTTGCAGAGACCTAGAACTCTGGTTCTTATAGTGTGTTGGAGATCCCGGAGAGGGCCCACGCTGCCATGAGAGCATGTGCACTCCACACAGAAAGACCGTCTAGAATCGTGGGTTGAACCCAGGCCCCTCTTGCTGTGAGGGGACAGTGCCACTAGACCACTGACCACAGTGCAGCCCTCAATTTAGTTCAGATACATTTATTTTGTACAGCACACAATCACAAATGTGCCTCATAAGTGCTTTACAACATGTACACATACAACATCCTCCGACCTCACGTCGGTACAGGAACAACTCACAGGTGCAATAGATGCCATGTGGACAGAAGGAACAACAGAGAAGATATTAGATTTTTTTATTAAGTAATTTTTCTATAAGAACATTTTTAAATCAACCTTTAACGGCACAATAAATATGAATAACTCAATCTTTGTTGTTGTCTAATCAGTAAGTAAATGAAAATATAAATACATTGAAAAGAGTTTAGTGGGTTCTACAAATAATATATAGGCAGTTAAATATCACTTATATCTCGGTAAATAACTGACTTGGTTGCTTTTCATAATAAAACCTCCACATTTAATCCCATATGAAAATATAAGATTACTATTACATACATATTTCAAAATATAACTTTCAAGAAGGTATAAGTTATTGCTAGACGGCGTGGCTCTTATGGTGTGTTCACACCGGACGCGTCAAAATTTTGACGCGCGTCGAGATTACATGTTAAATCAATGCAAAGCTGCGTCGAAGCTGCGTCGCTGCGTATTTCCCAGCGAGCAGCGCGTCAGACGCGTTTGAAGCAGCACGAACAGAGGGTTTGTCGCGGGGCGAACTGAGCGAACAGACGCAGCTCCTCGACGCGCGAGTTCAAATTTCCCAACTCCGGCAGCAAAGACGCGTGAGTCATAGTTGCGTCAGCCAATCAGCGTTGAGCAGCTCCGCTCGTCATCGTCCTGCCGGTTGAAAAAAATGGAGGAAAAGATTATTGTCGCCGTCTGTGGGCACCCCGAACTTTACGATACAACTCTTTATGCTTACCGAAACCGGAGCTATAAAGATAAAGCGTGGAACAAGGTCGGAGAAACCGTGGGACTACCTGGTACGTTTTGAATGTATGTATTTGCTTTTAATCTCGCTATTTGTTGTACTTTACTATCAACCAACCGCCGGCATATGTGTTTCATGGCAGGAGATCTGCCGCCGGAGGTGGAAAAGTCTCAAGAGACACGTATCAAAGAGAGAAGAGAGAGAGAGCAGCGAGAAGCGCAGTGGGAGAGCAGCTCAGTCCACTAAAAAGTGGAAGTACGCTGCGGTCCTGTGGTTCCTCGACCCATTTATGACTCCGCCCCCGACGCGTCCGACGCGTCTGGTGTGAACACACTTTTTTCGACGCGCGTCAAGACTGCTGCGTCAGACGCGGCGAGAATTTTTTCGACGCGTCCGGTGTGAACGCACCATTAGCTCGGTGTAGCTTCCAGTGTTTCGGATTCATCGCGTGCGTATTCAGACGTTTCCCACAACACCTGAACGCACCACAACTGTGCCCTTTGTCCGTGACTCATTCATGAAAAATACCAAACACTTTGTTTCTGAGAGGCGCACCCACTAACGCTATGCACAAGGAGAAAGCGATATCAGAGGAGGGAATAGAGTTCGCGTGACAGTCAGCAGCTAACCGGGACCGAAGAGTGTCTCCACCGGAAGCGTCGGTCCGTCTCTATTCGTCATTCCGACACTTGTTGGACATGGGCTTTGTTCTGACCAAGATGATGGCGGTGTTCGGTGACAAAGGTAAGATTAAGTTCAACCACAGTTTCATCATCTCGGTTGTTTGTGCCATTCAAGCATGTTGAAACCGGACGGTCTTCGGTTTAACTCCCCCGGTGCCCTCGAGCAAGGCACCGGACCACCACACTGCGCTGCATGGATTCCCACTGCTTCTAATCCTTGGATTAGAGACATTGTGTGTGCTGTGTTGTGTACATGTTTGACAAAGTAGAGTCGTTAAAATAGCATCGGAATAAACATTTCCTTCATTTTGTAAATAGACAACATGAAATTAAAATAATACTTTATTTCATGTAGCTGATCCCACATAAGGATTATTCCCTTGTATTACTTTACATACACATTTCCTTTTATTGTGACTGAGTCAAAGTGTTATTCTCCACAGTGTGTGAACATTACACGGTGATGTCATAACCTCACTTTGGATAACAAACCGTCTCTCACTGCGGGACTGACCTTTATCTTATCAGTCTGTACATTATGTCTGTGAAGCCCTCAAACAGATTGTGCAACTCAAGATTGGAGTGGGTTCAGACGACAATAACAACACATCCAGTGTGCGCTGTTATGGATAAAAGTTGTTTTTCTTTTTTCTTGCAGAGCACAAAGTCATCATTGTGGGTTTGGACAATGCTGGAAAGACCACCATCCTCTATCAGTTGTAAGTGATTTGGCTACTTTATGAGGCAAACACATATAAAAATCACATCTGTGTTTATAATATTTTTCCCTCACACACAGTCTGACAAAGGAAGCCGTGCACACGTCACCAACCATCGGCAGCAACGTGGAGGAGATCACCGTACGTAAAACACACTTCTTGGTTTGGGATATCGGAGGACAGGAGAGCCTTCGAGCCAGCTGGTACTCCTACTACTGCAACACAGAGGTACGGGTCACTTCCTGTCTTCAGCTCAGACACAGACACCAAGAGGGAAACACTCTTCACTGGTGAACAATGAACCGTAAAAGTCAGAAACATTACGTTTTGCATATATATATATATTTATATGTGTGTGTGTGTGTGGGGGCCTGTAGCAGATTTCTTGTGCTATCCTTACAACTGATAACACAGACTCTGAAAATGTGAGACGTCTGTTGATTGCGATGCTATTTCCTGATTCCATTGTGTGTTGTGGCTCTTTCAGATTGTCATCCTGGTCGTGGACAGCACCGACCGCGAGCGTCTCACTCTCACCAAGGAGGAACTGCACCAAATGCTCGCACACGAGGTAGAAATCCAGCTGTGTTGGCAGTTGTGCGTTAATCATAACCCTGTCATAACCCTGATGATCCTCCATGTTTTACCACAACTCACTGTACACCAGAGCAGATTACAGCACATATTACATAATACAAAAGTATTAACATCAACATGTTCAGTACAAAAGGTAAAAGAAGTCTTTGTGCACGATGGCACATTTAAAAATAATGTTTATTACATGGTTATAATTATTGATGCAATAATTTGTTCATCGCTTTAATGTTGAACTACTATGTTCACCGTAGCTTGTGAATCTCTCCACGGGAATCCAAAAAAGTAGTATCTTATCGAAACCTATAATAATGCTTCATCATTTATTTGTTGTTATTATATTTTGTACAATTAATCTAAATCCACAAAGCAATTAAAATAATTAAATAGATGTAATGTAGTCAAAAGTACTACATTTCCCCCTGAATCTGCAGAGTAGAATAATCCTTTTGTTATTAAGTGAAACTGGACTATTTGTGTGTGAGAAACACTCCTGCCTGCTTCCAGTGACTCACTCGCCGTGGAACAAACCCACGACGCAACACGATGAGGAAGTTTCAGCGTCATGAGTCAGTGTGACGTGCCGAAAAAACATTCCGCTGAGGTTTGCTGTTCTTTGTTCTCCAAAGTTGCCGCGGGGACACTTTGGTGGTTTCCAGTGGAAACATTTCAGCTCTTTTTCCGATCGGTCGCTCCAGAAAGCCACACGAGTGACCCGTCTTCTCTCGTTTTAGGACCTACAGAACGCAGCCGTCCTTATTTTGGCCAACAAGCAGGACGTGAAGGGCTCGATGTCGGCGGCGGAGATCTCCCAGTGCCTCACGCTCGACTCCATCTCATCGCACGCCTGGCACGTTCAGGCCTGCTGCGCCCTGACAGGAGAGGGGTGAGTCTTCGCCCCATTGTGTGCACGTCAACTAGAACAAGCCTTCACGCCAACTCCCGCTGGAATGACTCACCGCGCGTCTGTTCTCTCTCTCTCATTCCCAGTCTACCTGCCAGTCTGAACTGGATGAAGTCTCACGTCGTTGCCAACTAGAACACGCGTCGGGCGCAGCGGATCACACCTCCTCGAACTGAGACGACCACGTTGGGGGGGCGTGTCGGGGTTATTTACAGTGTTATTGGGGCGAAGGTCCCGTGGACATGGCATCATGTGATAGAGCCCGCCTCCCCACGTACAGAATGTCTTACTCAGCAGTGTGAGGCCTCGCGGTGGACGGACAGCTGAGCATCATGGGGGATCTCAGAGCCGGTTGACTTTTGCACTGTTCAAGAACCGCTCGGTTATATTTTAATAATCGGGTTTAACTGGAGGCGGTTTCTTTCTCTCCTGTGGTCATGACGATGCACACCGGAGTGTTTAGTGTGCATGTCCTGAAGAACACGTGTAGCCCGGTGCACCATGTTCCTGAGACATCCCGCCACACCAATAGTCTGCCTCTCTACTCTGGTCCCTGTGGGATTCTTTCTTTTCACTGGGTTAATCACATCTTACTTTATTGGACTGCAAAGTAGTAATTAAAGTATCACTTGTTCATTAGAATTGCTCGAACTGAATAAGTTGTACCAAAGATATAACAACCTACATTTGAGTCCCAGGTGATATTTGAAAACACTAAAACATATATTTCCCAGGTAAATGTTGTTTTATTAGGCTAATCTGGGGCCCGTTCATTGCTCCTGTGCCTACACATTAAGTTTTGAGCATAACAATCATGATCTCTTACTTTACTGTAACTACTTCTGCAACAACCTAATTTTATACCTTTCTCTTTCCAGTGGCAAACTGAGTTCAGTTGCTTGAAAAGCTTTTACTTTTACACAGTAACTGAGACTCCTGTGGCCTCAGAAACTCAGCAATGTTGGGATACAAGTGTGCACATGTTATAATAATACTGTATGCCAATGAACGACAAGACACTTCTGTGAGACCTTAACATGTTTAGTAATTTATTTTTGAGAAAACAAAGCTCTATTATCTGTATATTACAGGAATTTCCCGATTAGGAAAAAGAGCTAGCTGCTAAGGACCGATTCATATTTTTAAAAATATATATTGTATTGTGTAATTTAAAAATAAAGAAATATTGTGGTTATTACAAATATGCAGTCAGTGTTGTCAATGTTGTCAAGCTGGGATATTCTTTGTTTCACTCAGTGAGGTGCTGTTGACTGGGCGGGATGGACTTTCCCTTTAGAACACACAGGGAAAGCAATGGCACAAATACATCCTCTTGAGACCCAGCCCATTCTTTTGTGTCCACTGTGGACATTTTGGTTTTGCGTCTCTTCTTTGACTCATTTGAGTTCTCCTATGAAGTCCTGCTGTACTCTGAAGAGGACCTCCTGGGCTTTCCAGTGATACCACGTGGGTCGGGGTCGGAGGATGACAACTTCCTCTTTCTTTTGACACAAGATCAGTCAGCACATTTTAGGGACAGTCAAAAGTTTAGTCAAATTTTGTTTAACTATTGTCTTTTTTACCATGATATTCATATAATGTCTTGTTTAAGACCATGTCAGGAATTATATATTTAGTTCTGAAAGCATTTCAGTTATTTGTTTTGTAAATAATCTCAATTATAGTGGACACCAGGACAACATCTATGTCTTTAATGACTCAACATTGTTGTTGGAGGTGGAACTAATGCATGATATTCGTCTGCATTACCAAGAATATCACCACTAAAAATAAAACATGCAAAAGAATACATGAAGAACAATAAAGAATGATGAACAAAAGATTAGTTTAGGTAATCACAATTAAAATAAATATATCCGTTCTAAGTTAATTCTGGACATGAGAGTTTTAATATAAAATGTTCTACCGTCCTTCAACCAGCAAGCAAAACAATCCAGATAAAGAATGATTTAGTTTAATAATCAAGTTGAATGTATTATTTGTTTAATATCACTCTACAGTCATAATTTGTTCGTTTATCTTCTATATTTTTCTGTCTTTTCATACAAAAATAGTCCTATGGTCCACTACAGTGGACATGTTGTAAATCTTAAAATTTAAATAATTTTCAAAATGCTTAAATTGTAAGATGTTTATCTAACTTTACATACGTAGGAAATCACAAAAAAATAAGAAGTTGGAAGACACTATTTTCCTTCAGTTCCCAGGAGGCTATATCAAACCCATATTCACAGCAGTTTTGGCAGCAAAATACCAAATTAATCTTTATTATGCTTGTTTTATACTGAAGGATGTTAGCCTGGATAATGAAGAATAAACTCTTGCATATTCATTTATATGCCTGTTATGATGAATGAAGGCCTAAAACCGCTTAAAAGATTATGTTATAGCGGGAATCAACTTGATTTTTACATGCCTCCTCTTCCTTCTCTGGAAGGTAGTTCAACGAAAAAGAGGGGGCATCCGGATTTGAACCGGGGACCTCTTGATCTGCAGTCAAATGCTCTACCACTGAGCTATACCCCCTTCGCTAAGAGGAGGCCGCATGAGCCAGATTAGACTCACTACGCAGAGCATTGCGTATCAACCTTTGAACGAACACGATTACATTGTGTCGCCACTCGTGGTTTTTAACTTGTATTTCCCCAGCACGGCTATATTTTTCCCACCAGGAGGAGAAATCCGCTAACGGTCGTGTCTGCATGCACCCACACACCGAGCTGTCAACGTAGTCACGTTAACGAGAAGGTCTTCTACATCAAAGGGGAAACACGTAACACGAAATACACGAAATACACGAAATACACGAAACACACAGGCGTGGTGTGGGTTGAAAAAGGTTTAGTATTTAGGTTCCGGTTAGGAGCGGCATAGTTTCACTAAAATGCAGTGTTGGAATGTAACTTAATGACGTCAGCCTAAGGTCTACTATGCAAGACTTACTTTGGTATATATTTAAGATGACTTTGCTCTTAACCTGAGTGTTTACATTTTATTAATTAATGAATTCCCGTCACAAATATATCAGAGTGTCTCATTCAGTCCCAATGTTTTATTCAGTAAAATATATTATTCAACATTATCTTAAACAAAATAATAATTTTCATCTTACCGATATTAATTAACCCTCCTGTTATGTTGCGGGTCAAATTGA
The DNA here is from genome assembly GCF_029220125.1 of Pseudoliparis swirei. Classification (NCBI taxonomy): domain Eukaryota; kingdom Metazoa; phylum Chordata; class Actinopteri; order Perciformes; family Liparidae; genus Pseudoliparis; species Pseudoliparis swirei. The sequence goes on along the minus strand of NC_079410.1, from coordinate 15,388,518 downwards.
CCCGTTTCAAAGTTTGAAAATCTAGGAAAAATACTTCTAAGTACTTTTTCTGTATAAAACTTCTTCTGCTTACCTTATTTAGTGTAATCAACGTAAAAAAAATACTAAAAAAATATCATGTATTTGCAACCCCCCCCCTGCAGACTATCTATAACATCTATAACAGAGATGATGAAAGTGAAGGCTAAAAGTCACCAAAAGAGTCACGTTTAGACTATTTCTTTCTTTGTAAATGTAGGACAGTCTTTCTTACTCCCTCCCACCAAGTTTCAACACACACACTCACACCAACACACACACCAACACACACACTAACACACGCGCGCACAGACACCAACACACACACACACACACACTTTACAGACCATGTTTATCATCTCCTAACTTTCCCCCTAAATACACCTTTATTGGACATGGGACACTAATGTGAGGGTTTCTTTCATGTCTCAACTAATAAATATGTAGTATAGTACTTCTAATATACTTTCTGTCTGACTGGGAGAGACACACACCCTGTCTCATCCCAATCTCAGACCCACACACATTCTCTTTCTAACGACCCCAGCTGTGCGAGAAATACAGAAACTATTTTGACGGGAACCTTTATTTTTCCCTGCGTGAAAACTCCACTCACACGTATCAGGGGAGGGGCCAAACATACAAAATGGTTGCTGAGCAGTCCTACAACATTACACTCTGCAGATACATACGACTGCACCAAGAGGATGACTGTGTGCTGGCCTTTGGTCATCTTTTATCATATAATTTATGCATCTTAACACTAAAAATAAACATAACTAACGTTTACTTTCAATACAAATCCTTTATGACTCATGTGGCTTGCTTTTTAGTGGGCGGGTCATTATGACCCTGAACAGCACAGGTGTCTCATCTCTATTTATCTACATCACCCCATGAAAAAAAAAAACTTACAAAATGCAAATAAAATTTAGGAGAAAATACATGTTATGGTAGACTAATGCAATTTAGATTTAGATTTTTTCAATGTACCTAAAAAATAGTTTGAACATGTATTTTTCATTAAAAACGAGTGCGTGATCCTGATTGAACTCTGATCTATGGAGGGGCAAATAACTCAATTCCACTAAAAACTGATTTAATTGTTAGTAATGTTGTTGGTGATGAGGTACAAACTATAGTTTTTAGAATGTTTTGGTTTCTGATCACTTTTGGATGATTCAACATTAACCGGGTCAAATTGACCCGGGAACATCACGGCTGTATGTAAGAAACGAACATAACAGGAGGGTTAAGAAATGTGCATATTGCTGAAATAATCATAGTCTATCATGATAGGGTTCTCTACAATAAAGTTCCCCGGTTTCTGAACTTTGCTATGATTCCTTTCCTTTTCTTCCCTTCCTAATCTGCTTCTCCTTAACAAGACATGTTAACATTGTGCTCAATAAGTATTACATTGAATACAATCGGGATTTTTTTTTTTATTAAAGAAAATAATAGTTATTCCAACCTCTGTGTATTTATTTAAAGTCAGCATAACCTCTCTATAACATTCACACCTGCTGCTGGGCACACTGTCCCTTTGTGTTTTTGGTCTGCGTTATGCAACAGGGTGCTATTGCCTTTGCAGCTGTGGATATAATAAACGCTCAGCTTTTCTTTGCAAAGGATTCTGTGTTTTCTCTGAGAGCGGATATAAACTATGAAAGCTGTGGCTAAGAGGTGGAGTCCGCCACAGTGCTTGTAAGGCTTGATTTATGTCTGTGTCACAGGCCATAAAAACAATAACTGCTCATAATTAAACTGCGAAAGAGAGACTTTTACGTTCCACATGTTGTTGTTAGAGCTGTTTTGAGAAGTCATAAACAAACTTGACATGGAATGAGTGCTATCCTACCTAGCACTGATTGTAGCCCTGTTATTGTGAGCATCATGATGTCTTGCCTCACATGTCAGACGTCTCACTGTGGCAGCTGGTTTGGACAGAGGGAGGCGCCATTCACACCGCTGACCGTCAAACCCCAGTGGCTGGTTATCCCAAACAGAAGAAAACAATGTATAATATTATTAAATAAAAAAGAGTATAACTCAATACCCAGGCTTTAATCAAGTGCAGATGACAGCTTTTTCCTTTTCTGCTCCAAAGCCTAATCAGCTAACCTGTGTGTCTTTGTAGTCACCATGACAACGGATGAACAGCATTGAGGACGGGAGAATAGTTAAAAACAGGGGTGGTGTGTGGAGAGAGAGAGAGAGAGAGAGAGAAAGAAAAAAAGAGATTTTGAGGGAGGAAGACGACTTCAGAGAACACTTGTTTTTGCAAAGAGAGGAAGAGGAGGGAGACGAAGAAGGCAGCTGGGACACAAGCTTTTTTATTGATTGTGTTGTCTTCTTCTGGCCATCATGTGTTTCAGTTTGGTGATGCTTCTCCTCGGTGTCTCCCAAACAGAGCTGGCGAGAGTTTGGGTTCAACATCAAGCAGGTGAGCTGTGTGTATTTCTTCATCACCGTTACTTTAACAGGTCACATGTCCACCTGTCTGGTCTTTAAAGTCACACCTGAAGCCGTGTAGCTTCATCTTTTGCTCAACTAAAGTCTGGACGTCTGTGCAGTTAAACTCAAAACAATATGGTATGGCAAATGGGTTTCAACATTAGTTGTCTGTTTGTTATTCGTTAAAAGAATAGTTAATATTCTAATTCATTAATTTTGTTATGATAATGAGGTGTGTGCTACTGTTGCTATTTCAACTCACTGTAAACCGCACAACTTCAGTCAGTCTTTATGGAGCAGCAAATGGGCGTGCCGTGCCCTTTTTATTTTATGCACAATAGTAAATGACCTATAGTTTAGCTAAAAGTAAAAGACTAAAAATATCCCATTCCACAAGTATGCGAATGAGTCTAAACAACAACCCATAAACAGTCTCAGGTTTAAAATTAGACTCTGGTTTTCTTCTCGTCTTCTGGCTGGACACGTTATGAGGAACCACACTGGAGGATGTGTTTTTTTGGGACATTACAAACTCCTCTCCTGCCTGCTCCTGAAATGTGTTTCAGGTGAAACAGCATCACGTGCAGGAGGTGGTCATGCATGTGCTTGGCAAATATCCTCCTCTCCTTTGCCTAATTTGGTTTTATCTGCCTTGTCACTCAACACGATACACTGCTCAGTTTTTAAAAATTACCTTGATCCCGAGGGAGTCGTCCACACCATCTTGACCAGACTGTGAAAACACAGAGCTGAACATGAATTGTGTACGCATCAGTGACCTCAGTGTTTGGCCTCCTGTGAGAAGTTTGCTTAGCGAGATTAGCGAGCTCCAGACGTGTTGGAGCTAATCTGGAAAATAAAGAAAAGTTATGTGACAAAGATTGTTTTGATTGGATCATGGATAGGATTTTTATTATCTGTGGACCCCAGATGCACTCTTATTTCATGTGTTATTTAACTTGTAATAAACAAAACACGCTTGTGGTTTAGAGAAAGTAGAGCGGAAAAAGCAATATTAGTTATAGCTGCCAACAGCTGAGCAACTTGGACTCATGTTGTAAATTGGCATGGTGTACATTGGCAATCTCCCCTTTTCTCTTATTTGTTCTCGCGGAACATGAAAAGTAAAAGATAAGGTTTTTGGGCTTTTGCATGCAGAGATTGGGTTTCACCATGACAGAAGAAAAGTGAGTTCATCTCTTCACAAGAACAACCAAAACTGGAATGTCTTTGTAATTTTATTATAAAAAACATGACTTTGTTCACCCCCTTAGGGATGTCATGAATTACATTAGCGAGGAGACTCAGCATGGCGAGTCTTGCTGAAATATGTCAGCAGCTCATGTAGCGGCTTAAATACATTCTCAGAGATGCACATGAACAGCGTCACAGCTATTTAATAATGGAGGTGGCAAAGTTCAGTTCAACATGCACATTTATCTACACAAATATAAAGCACTCTTTTTAATCTGCAAGACCAAAGTGTCTTGAATATGTGGATGAAACTTAACAAAAGCTCTACATATCTGCAGTTCAACCACAAGGCCTTGAAATAAACGCATGTTTATCGTGGGTCATGTGGAGGAGTCTGAGCCAACTCATCCAGCCACAGTTCAGGAAGGGTGTGTCCTCCTCTCAGACCGCTCACGGAAAGTCAGCCAGACGTTGTGGTTTGCTATTTTTCTAAAAGCCCGAGCAGAGCTCTGCTTTCTGACCAGAACATCTGCTGTTTCATTGCCCACTTTGGACAACGCGCGGATCCTCGTTTGCTTCAGTTTGTTGGACTCTTGCATCCTGAAACAATCTGTGTTCTGGACCTGCCGGGGCAGCTTGAAGCATGACGGTTTTCTCACCTTCTGACTCACGAGTCGGCTGCAGGGCGCACCACGCTGCTGTTATCGAGCAGATGTACACAAATAATCCAGGTCCATCTTGATATTGATTCACAAGGTATTCTGTTGCAATCCACACCCGTTGATTATTGTTTTTTTATTATGCTTAATGAACAATTTTGCATGAATTGGGATAATATATATATTATCACTATGACTGAGCAAAGCTCAGAGTATTGGAAATAGATGAGTGCAGACTAAAGGGAGTTCTGGTCAGTTTCTCTTGCAGTCTCTGATAGTTTTGGCTACCTGCCCGTGATTTTAATACCACATGGTGACCTGAGAAGACATTAGAAGTCCCCGCTTCATATTCGTTGCCTGCATCCCTCCCAGCTTCTATAAGATCAGAGTTTTTATCTGCTGCACTGTGGACTTCAACAACCGCACGCACAACATTTCTCCTCTTACCTCATAGATGCCATAATAGGGCGGATTCAGCACTCAACAATCACACATCTACGTTTAATACACCAGCTGTCACGGACGCATTGACGCACCAGCTCATTGAATGAAAGAGGGAAGAGAAAAAACTCATGACAAAAACAAGATCCCTGAGGTCATGACATTTGTGTTATCACATAAGCAACTTGTTATATAAGAGCTTTGTAGTTCTGATTCCTTTGGAAGACATCAATGTGATACTTGTGTTAGAGTGATCTCCAGCCAACAGTCTGGACTCTGGGGGCTTGGAACAGGACATGTAGTTCAGGGGCCAGCAGGCACGTGTTCCCCACAGGTTCCCCACAGTCAGGACAGAAATGCCAGCATCAAACCAACATCAGCTAACATGTCACTGGCTTTGAGAGGAGCTGCATCGGGTGCTGGCACACATAACAAGTCATTTCGGAGCTAAATGTGTTTTCCTGCCGATTATGCAGTTTTTTTGTTCGGACAAACCGCCTTGGAGTAGAGGCCCGCTGCTTTTTGTGTAAAAATAAGAGGAACGATTACAATCTTGTCTGTTCATTTGCTAAAGAATGGCAGGATTTAAAAGCTGCCGGCCAATTCAAATGGAAGGTGCGTCTGGTCCAACGCCTGAAAAATAGAGGCGGTGTCTTTTCATGAGAACAGCGGCCCAGACTGCATTGATTACAACATGGACCATGTGGGAATTCACATCGGTGCGCCATGCGTTTCACACCCATGTCACGACGCCCTCAGTGAGTTATGTCTACGTCTCAAGATCCAGCTGGATGGCAAACATTTTATTGAATGTGACACTTAACATGACTTAAACCTCAAGCTAGTGTGTAATTATTTTGCATTTGACACACAAAAGAAGTGTGAACACCTCCTGGTGTTTTCCAAGACCCACGTCGTTAATGTGCTGCATGAGGAGGTCATTACGATAGATTGTAATCCGGTGCGTCACAGTGGTCTTCAGTTTACAGCAAGATGGCACTGAGCATGACCAAGTACGGCTTCAAGTCAAACGCCTCCAGCAGAAGTACATTGCATGTCTATATAATAATAATCACCTTCAATCTTATATTGCGCTTCTTTAAGTACCCGAAGTCGCTTTACAGTCCAGTAGTCAAACACAGTGATACCGGTGGTGGTAAACTACATCAGTAGCCACAGTTGCCCTGTCTAAGTTAATTAACCGTAAAACACCAATTACAAAACTTCAGCGTCAAAAATATTTAGTTTGTCAAGGGAGTGGGGGTGGGGTGGAGGGCAGTACCGCTAATGTTAGCTAGCTAGCAGTTAGCACGATATTGGGCGCAAATACGCACTTTCACATACAAGAAGCGGTGAAAACGGCGGGTTACATCAACGTTACGGATGTTTGAGCTCGGGCTTCCGAGCCGGACCACTATCAGATCCGGTAGAGTCGCCCATGCTCAGTTTTACTCTGCTCAGTTACCGAGTCCCGACATGAAACCACCGGAGCAACAGAGACGAACTCTTCGCGGCAGCCGAGCTGACCACGGCGGGGAATTCGCGGTGTTTCTGAAGGGACGCTGAACACGACGGAGTGAATATCTTGGCTTTTTTTGAGGTTCCCGGCCGCCACTTCAAACCCCTCCTGTAGTTCACTGAAAAGCCAGAAAGGAAAAAACAGCGAACGTTCAGTACAGGAGGTGAACCATATTTAGGGTTAGGGGAGACACTCCGTGTGCGGAAGGAGCGCCGTCTCGAGGCTTATATAGGCTGCGACGTGACGTCACTACCGTGTTGTGTCTGGACAAATACCGCGAATCGCCGTAAATGTTTTAAAACGACCACAACAGATAAATAAATGGATCATCTGGCATGCTTTTTTTGTGGAAAAGCCTAGTTTCTAAATGTTTAAACATCCATAGCTGGATAAAGACAGACCCACTGTTGTTATTATATCTGGCAACATACAGTCGTGAAGTATTTAGATTCTATATTGTACTTTATTTACAAGTTCCTAATGATAAGACAACAATATAAATCAAATAATAGCTGATGATTTATCATAAACTATATTTGTATAAGCTGCCATAAATTTAAGACGTGTGTTTAAAATGTTCTTTCATTTTTGGTTTTTATCATTTTAAATATCTCCAAAATAAGGTTTATGCAGATAATTCTTTGCGAAAGCTAGATATATACCACTTAGATGGCAGACTTTATGCATAATTTCATTACGTTTTACACAAGACAACACTGCAAGTTTGTTTTTTAGAAGTTCTAAAGTCAAACCGCTTTTACTAACTTAGTGACCGCTTATGTTTCTGAAGATGTAACCCAAAAGTGTTCTACGCCTGCGTTGGCTCTGTATATCAGGAACATAAATTACTCTTGGGTGCTCAGTCAAGTCCACATGTACAGCTCTGTCAGTGACCAAGATGTTTAGATCTAATACTCGGTGCTCCATCAGACATACATTTTCAATTTAAACTCCTAAAGATAAATGTGGCTTTTAATGTGTGGTTTTGAAGAAAGACAAGCCATCAATTAAAACACCCAGAAGTTTAAACAAAGCCTACATACCTCAGTCTGCTGACTGAACACGGTTCACATTGTTTGTAGGATTTGACAGCTCCTTCCTATTGTTACATGTATTCTTTCTGTCTTCAATCAACAATGTCTTTAACTGACAAGGCTGAGTTTGACAATATCTTAGGACGATTGTAATTTCTCAATTGCCTGAGTGTCTGATTACTGAGGCACAACAGTAAACACTATTGTTAAGAGTCTGAATAAAACTGGCATTTGAAATGTTTGGGTGTGCTTTCTCCTCCTCTTAAATAAAAAAATTATAATGAGTCTTTTAATCTGCGGATTTAGAATTTAAAATGCATCAGTTGATATGGAAGAAAGTTGCAAGTTATACATAATGCCAGCCCATAATGACCAGAACAGTCTTCTATATATATATATATATATATATTTTGTGGGACAGACAATGGGTCCAGTGTGACGTCCCAGCGGCATGGAGAGTCAACTGGAGGTGACGGACATGCTCACAGAGAGCAGCGGTCGTCTTCAGGCCACGCTAGGATAAGCAGGGCGGTCCTGGGTGGAGGAATAACCATCAACACCCTGCCAGACAACATGACACGCGTACTGGTGAGAGCTGCACCTCAGTATTTTGCCTGACTGTAATGGTTGGTGATATTTATTATCCTTTTGGCTTTTGACACGTTCTATTTGTTTTAGTTGGAGGTGAACACTGCTTTCTTTTGGAAATAGAGTTTACTTGTTTCCATTCGTGACAGCACAGACACCACTCCCACGACGCCCTTACGCCCTCTGATGCTCTGTGTTTTTCTTGTCTGCAAGGAGGATTCTGGGAAGTATTACACATGGCGTAGCCTTGGCCCAGATGACCAGCGCACAGAGGAACTATGGGTAGACATGAGTGATGTCCGGCATGGCCAAGTGAGAGTCCATGGCATTCTGTCAAACTCATACAATCAGGCTGTGGTGAGTCTCACGCACACACACACACACACACACACACACACACACACACACACACACACACACACACACACACACACACACACACACACACACACACACACACATGCATGCAAGGCTTTACTTTGTCGGTTATTTGGAAATAAAGAAAAATAAAAGAGAAGGAAATACTTTACCAGACCACCATAACAAATGTGTGACAGTTCATCAAGAGGGCGGAGCTTAGTGGTGACGCATTTGACTACACATTAAATCTGGGTGCCCACAAGTTATGAAATTATTTTCAGGGTGCTTTCAGCGTATATTTGAATTGATTATTCACGCTGATAGAAAAATGTATAATTCCCATTCCCCTGGTGAGCGCTTAAGTGCTTAATAACACTGCAGTCATTGGAAGTACACAGACAATTATTGATTATTTATCCCTTTAAGAAGAAAAACCTGCATTTATAGGACTCCACAACATGAGTTAACATTTAATCCATAAGGTTATTTAAAGTTGTCAATATGCACATGTGAGGTATTCTCCATCTCTCATTGAATGTGCAAGTTATTCATAAACATTTTTATGGATGGTGATTATCCTGGCTGGCAGAGATTCTTCATGGGAGGGTTCAGCTGTGTGGTAAATCATTTGCATGCAGATCATGAGGTCCTGCAATTTCACTCTGAGTGCCCCCTGATTATATCACAAGTCAGAGACATAAGAAATACAGTGTATTGATATGGTTGAGACAAAGATAATGGCTGTTTACCAGACAAGGACATATTCCAAAATGTTTCCCCTTGATATTTCAGTGTAATGAGAAGCCACCAGAGTAAACAGAAACAAGTCCTCTTATTTTATGGGTTAGGTATACTAACACCGTACATCTGACTATATCCTTAGAATAACAGGGAAGGTTTCTGACCTTAGAAATCAAAGAGAGAATCCTGATTCTTTGCCTTCATGTGAATTAGAACCAGCCAGAGCAAATGTACAATTAGGATGCACTCTGTTAAAGTTGTTTGATCAGTGCTTTATTCATTTAGTCACCTTCCAGACTACAAAATTATAATTAAGACACGATGTTATGGTGGCTATAGCAGCTGACTGCAGTGGCCCTCAGCTTAAATCATCATTAAAATGTTCTTATACTAGGCCATCAGCCAGAGGAAATGTACGGTAGTTGTTATACAGGAAATAGCTGAGTGCATTTTGCAGATCAGGAGATCTGTGGTTTTAATCCACATGCACTTCGCTTGTGACGGCATGTTTTTCAATATTTGTTTTTTCAACGTGGTGTGTTTGTTTAAAATTAAAATGGTTATGTGTACTCTCTCAAGTCATTCCTGAGATATGGAGACCAACCGGGACTTTAAACTTCTATTAAAACTGATCAGTTTACTGAGACTATACGCGAGGACTTCTCAATGTTCAGACTCACCAGTGTGAAAACGTGCCAAGTACATCTCTTCTAAGTCCTTGGTGACATGGAGTGCAAAAGGCCAACACTGCAGCAAGTCCAAGGAAATATGTTCACAAAAAGCGAATACAGAATTCTGCTGTAACATTTGATGTGAGCCAGGATGGAGTTGAGTCTGAGACATAAGGTCACAGTGCTGGAGGGGCCAAGGGCCCGGGAGATGTTGGTAGAAGCCAAGAGCTCCAGGCCTGCCAGAAGCTGCCCAGGTTTGACCTCTGTTGTCCGACACCTGGCACCTGTGTTCTACATGCAGCTCACTTTAATCTGGGAAGGCATTCTCCAAGTGGAGACAGGACTTTGGCTTTATAGAAACATACAATCCTGGTTAGATAGTTGGAGAAGGAACAGTTTTTACATCAGAATCCAAATTGTTGAGACTAAAAAGAAAAACATGTTTGCAGTTTGAGAAATACATTATATTCCCCAACATGGGGCGGCTTTAGCTCAGTGGGGTAAGAGGGCCGTCCTGCAACCGCAGGGTTGTGGGTTCGATCCCCGCCTCCCATTAGTTGCAAGTCAAGTGTCCTTGAGCAAGGCACTGAACCCCAGTCTTCCGGCGCTTCACCGCAGCCCACTGCTCCTTAATAACTTAGGATGGGTTAAATGCAGAGAACTAATTTCCCCTTGGGGATTAATAAAAGTGTATATTCTATATTCTATATTTTAAGACATGAATCATAGCGTTATACATCTTGGCTATTTAGCAGAATATCTGTTTTGATAAGTTCCCGCCAGGTAACCTCAATGACATGCTCCTAAGCGGCCAAGTTGTGTCTATGTTTTAAGCAGATTATTGCAAAAATAGTGACATCAGTATGCAATATCCAGACATAGCCTGCCTGTGCACACAAGTACTATGCACAATATGGACATGGGGGTGTAGCTAAGTTGTAGAGCATTTGAATATATATATATAAATTGCCATTTTTTCCCAGATAAGTACAGGTTGTGCATTTATTCTTCCCATTCCCCCTTCTTTAAGAGCAGGTGAGGATGCTTACTGCCATAGAGGAGCACAGTATTACCTCAATATCTTATCCTTTGTCTCTGTCTGTTTCTGTCTACTCTCCTTGCAGAGGGTTGCCCTGTCGTTTGACTTTCCTTTTTACGGACATTACCTGAGGCAGATCACCATAGCAACTGGAGGTGCTTTTAGATGTTATAGCAGATGTTCAAGTAACCTTTCCTGCCAATGCTCCGTGTTTTTGCGAGGTAACAAGTCGTACTCGAGCCTTACATGTTCTTCCATCTGGCTGTTTTCAGGGTTTATCTTCACAGGGGACATTACTCACCGCATGCTGACTGCAACGCAGTACATCGCCCCTCTAATGGCTAATTTTGACCCCAGCTACTCTAAAGAATCCACTGTGCAATACGTGGATAATGGTAAGACACCAGCTCATATTTGAACGCGATTGTCCGGCTACTTGTCGGACTCCTGTTTGACCGGCACTCTTTTCAGGTGAGGTGTTTGTGGTCCAGTGGGACCGGGTCAGACTCCCTGGAAAGGAGTCAGAAGGGGCCTTTACGTTTCAGGCTGCACTTTACAAAACAGGAGCCATCGCGTTCAGCTATCGAGATGTGAGACACACCTCTGAGCTCTAAGTGGCCTTCTAGACTTGTTCTCTTCCTTGTGCTGGATGCATAAGCGATGCCTCTCTTTGTCTGCTCATCAGGTACCTCTGTCATTAGATGCGATTGGTTCAGCTGAGCATCCAGTGAAGGTCGGTTTGTCTGATGCCTTCATGGTCACGCAACCTTCTCCTCAGTCGCCAGGTCAGCCGTGTTAATGCCTGTCCACTTGTGTATAGAGTACTTTTTGTTCTTTTTTCCTTTTCCTTTCTGTCCTACGGTTATGTTTATGCACCAAATAATCAAGCAACTTCCTTGTATGTGAAAATCTGCTCACGATAAATCTGATTCCGATTCAGATGCCCAACGGCGGACGATTTATGAGTACCATCGGGTTGAGACAGACTCGACAAAGATCACCAGCTTCTCTGCTGTTGAGTTCACTCCACTGCCTAGTAAGTATCCTTACCCCTCATCTTCAAAGGATTAGTTTCACACATTCAATAATGTTAGATACCAACACTCAAACAATACATCTTCTGTTGTTGCGCTTGTCTCTTTCTCTGTGCAGCCTGCCTGCAGCATGACAGCTGCGAGCTCTGCCTCTCATCCAACCAGACCGTCGGTTGTAGCTGGTGCAACGTACTCCAGAGGTGGGTGGGACATTAAAATGAGATTAGATAATCCATTATTAGCCCCGCAGTTGGGAAATTAACATTACCCCAAATGTCCATGTGGCCCTTATAAATGGACATATTGTGTGTTTTAGGTGTTCAGATGGCATGGATCGACACAGGCAAGAATGGTTGGACTACGCCTGCTCAGAAGAGGTATTGCCGGACGTCAGGAATACATTTATCTGATTATTTGTCTATTTTTGAGAGCTGTGCATCTATTATGTTAGCAGAGCAAAAATGCAACCTGCGAGGATTACTCCAGAGGGGAGAGCTCCACTGGTTCCTCTACCACACCAGCGATGGAGGACGTGTCGTCATGGACTCTACAAAACGGTTGTGACGGTGAGGCAGAGCTATTTATTTGGCGGAATGATATACAATACAGTAGCCTACTGTGTGCAGTATTTCACCAAATGAGGCCATATAAAAGGCCATATATTTAAGTCTGGCAATGGCGAGTTAATACTTGGAAGTGGCATTATAATGAAGCCTTATGAAGGGAGATCATTTTGGGCTGTATCTTCAATGCAGATGTGAGGACAGATTCTTCAACCAAGAGTGAGGGGTGGGCCAACACAGGAGTGATAGCTGGGATAGCAGCTGCGCTGGTGTTACTTTTGGCTCTGATACTGGTAGCACTTTACATCAACTCCCATCCTACTGCTGCATCACTTTACCTCATCCAGGTGAGCACTGGATGTGGCCTACACCTTCCCTGACAAAAGCCACGGATGCTTTCATTACACATGTCCATAACAATTGTTCTGTGCTTGATTTTTATTTCATTCTCAGCGACGCAAGAACTACTGGCCGTCTTTGAAGTTTCAGAAGCAACACCCGGGTTACACAGAAGTGGAAGGAGCGGGTCATGAAAAAGACAGCATTGTTGAAGCTGGGCCATGTTGAAACGATGGATGTAAACCTGGATGCACGTTTGCATTGAACCGATTTATACAAACATTCACATATATGCATTTGTCCAAAGTTATTTGTCCATGTTTCCATTGCAAAAAGATGCAACAGTCTGTGTAGATTAAAGCTGAATGTTATATGATACTGAATTGTTTCATTGGAAATGTATATCTCTGCTGTAATATTGGGTTTCATTTCACCCTCATTTCTCAAACACGATCTAATTTGACTGCAATGAATTGGGCGATACATGGCACAACGATGTTAACTTTGAATAAAAAACATACACCATGCGGTTTTATATCAAACAAAATAAAGATGTGGATGTGCTTCAGTTTGGTGGTGGAATTGATTCTTTATAGTTCTAACTTTTGTTTTGAAAGGACATCCTGCACAGTACCTGGAGTACTTAAGCCTGAAAGGTGACAACCCCAAAGGAAAGTGGGATGTACATGTGTGGGTATGCAGACAGTACAGCACTTTTGTCAACAGGTGTCAGTCTAACCAAATGTATCACATGGACATCAAGTAGGACATGCAGTGAACGTGGCAGATTTGTTCAAATTTGAATTCACATCACTGGATTGGTAAAGTCTCAAAAACCTGCAACAATAAAGATGATCGTATGAGTTTGCAATGCGAGCACAGATGGGACAAGGTCAAAAAATGTCGGACATGCACATGCACCATTTTATTTACGATTACACAAAAGTGGGACTGTTTTGCAATACACGATACTCGAGTCTCAGTTAAATATGCACAGCGTATTATTTGCTATGAAAATAATTATCAACTATTTTTCTTCCAACCAAAAACATTTAACCTCCCACACGTCGAGCGAGCGAGAGAGAGAGAGAGAGAGCAAGAGAGAGCAAGAGCGAGAGAGAGAGAGCAAGAGAGAGAGAGAGAGAGAGAGAGAGAGCAAGCAAGCAAGCAAGCAAGCAGGAGCGCGCTTTCCGTGTCTGGTTAGTGGACTGACAGCCAGCTGTGCAGCTACAACGACAACAACAACCTCCTGGATTTGCTACTCACAACTAGATTAGTGTCGGTCTGCTACTGATCGTAATCGTACACTATAGCTCGTGTTTGAAGCGAGTACTCGACGGCGCGAAGCTACAAACGGTATCGTCGGCGGTTTCCGTGCTAACTAGCTAGAAGAAGCATTCCTCCAACATGAATCCGTTGTGTGACAGATGTGGACGAGTCGTTTACCCCACGGAAAAAGTGAATTGTCTGGACAAGGTAAGAACACGAGAACGTCGTCTTACTGTGTGCTCTCCTTGTATAAAACACTCGACGTGCAACCGCCCTCCCTTCGTACATTGACCGCACGTATTTCCGCTCTCCCAAAATGACACATTTCACATGTTTTTTGTGAATGAATCGAGCGCCCCAGCAGGACAGGTATTCCGCTAGCGAGCTAACGGCTAGCTTAACGTCTGCGAGGCGGAGGCTCGGGGGCGCGCGGCGGAGACGAAAAGACAACCCCTCGTCGTGTGGACAACGGGATACTTTAAGAAAGACGAATTCGCTTTTAATTATTTTTCACCACACAACGACCCGATGCAGCGAAATGGATTCATCCTGAAACCAGCGCCTCCCAAGGCTTCCGACAGCCTGGTCGGGGCCTGGCTGGCTGAATGTCAGCTAACGCCTCTAACCTTACCTAGATACTCGAGTTATGTACTTAGAAGGAGTTACCTGACCAAATATTAAATGATACAGGGTTTACTGAGTGAATATATATGTAGTATAATCATAACCACGCTTTTCATGGGCAGCGTGGACTGAGATAGACATATCTGTGTCCAATCCACCGGTTAATCCCAGTCGGGGATCATTGGTGGAGCCTCCTAGATTAGGTTTCAGACCAAAACAGTAGCCTAATGTCAGCCAAGGTGCTAATCTCATACATTTCACTCATAGTGAGTCTGTCCAGGTCACTAATTCACATGTGAGCAACCATTTGAGCTACAGTGGCTCAGCACATCTCCTGTCATCCCTTTAGCTGCAAGGAGGAGGTCGTCTTGGTTTAATTCTTGCAGGTATTGAATGCTCCTGCACTCAGTTGCACTGTAACTTTCCAACCAGATGCATGTAACACACTTAATTTACTAAGTGGGTGGAGTCAGCAATGTTTGGCATATAAATAGCAATGTTTATGTATTCATATTTTACCAATGCAGGGATTTGGGCGAGTAGATCATTTTTCTAATGGACGTCAGAATGTCTATTGAAAATCAATCCCAGTTCAGTCTTCTTCATCCGTTGGAAAGAGCACATTATCTAAAGTAACACCAGCTCTTGATTGGATGCATTATTGCTCTCTGCATGAATGTGTTCTTGAGATGTGTTCTTGAATGCACCATGACCAATGTTTTCCCAAAGTGCTTTGGACTGTAATTGATTTATCTCCAAACCCTTTTTGATGCACAGCCCTGAAACAAACAGTCATATTAGCATGTTCAGAAGCTGGTATTGCCTCAAAATGCTTTGTAATCTGGCCTAAAGCTGAGTGCATTCCAGCGGACAGACACTTCCATAAAACGTGCTCCGTCGGATGCCTGCTGTGCCGTCTCCCTGCTCTGAACCGAGCACAGGAGAGCAGCCTGCAGTCGGTCATTGCTGCCATTCCGCATCAGCGCTCACCCCTTCGGACTCGCCAAAACAACCTCCCCCGATCCCGTCTCCATGGCACACACAGAAAACGCTCCCCTGGTCTGTTTAAAGCAGCCGATCCCTGCTGGGTGCGCGAGGCTAGCTCAGGGGAAATCGAGGGTTTGGCCACTTCTCCCATTCGTATTCTCGGCTGCCGTCGAATACCTTTACCTGATGAGCTTCTTTTATAATATCCCTCTGGTGTGCGGTGGCTGAGCCACAGAGGCTTGTTTGTCTGTCGGCTGCATTCCAGTACCGTCGGTTGCCGGGCCCAGCAGAAGAACTGGCAGCCCAGCACATGTAAAGACAGGAAGTGCATTTTGGTTGAGGCCCTTTTTTTCTTGACGGTTTCGCCTTGTTATCTGGCTTACTTTCAGTCCTTAACATTCTTGTGGATGTGTAGGAGCTGCTTATTTGGCTCGAGGCTCGGGCTCATATCTTTCAGATGAGCTTTTTGTAACTTGAGTGTCAGCCGGTAAAACTTGCTACAGGGAAGGGGTAGGAGTTGAATGACAAACTTACTAGTTTTACTGGTTTATATATATATTTATATAAACCCATAAGGTTGTCATTCATAACATGTCAGGTTTAGATAAATGGACTATGCCTACATTATTTTTATTCATCACTGCTATATTTATCGCTTTTATAGCTATTTCCAGCATTCAGAAAGTGTATTTTGAAGATAACTTGAGAGATTGCTGTCGAGCGGTTGATGCTTGAAGCACATCTTTTGACTAAAACACTCCTCTCTGCTGGAGTGTCTGTGTACTTAATATCTCAACGAGCTTTTTGCATGTCTTAATCTGAGAGGGCCTGTTCCTACCTGCAGTTGAAGAGATACAGTCCTCCTATAGCTCTCCACAAGATGTATTACTATTTCAACGTGCTGTTATAGCGTAGATTATGAAGCGGTGTTACTGGGTCTTGAGGAGTAAACCAGCCACTATTTCAGTGAACATAGTATTTCATAGTCTATAAATAATGTTTGAAACTGACATGTTCTGACGCCATCCTTTTAATAAGTGTGAAGCGCAAACATTGCTTCTGGCTCTTGAATATGTGTTTTGGCTCTTGAATATGTTTGCATTGTCAAAACATCCCGATAAATGTTTATACACAATATTGTTAACATTTCTTAAGAGGCAAGACCCGTTTGCTCGTTTCAGATCCAGCCTTTATGCTTAAAATGAGCTCCCACATGGCACCGAGTGCCACAGATGAGACACGGCCTCCCTGATATTAAAACGGCTCATGAGTGGAGAAGAAAGTTAAATATGCACGGACATATTAAGGATTGGTAGGAGGTTGTTTTCTTTGCATCGGCATGCGGTTGAAGGCTTTTAAATGCAGACGGGCTGTCCTGCGTTCACCCCCTTGACGTTATGCTCAGAACGAGAAATTACAGCAATTGATGTAGTTGTGGGGAATTTTATATAAACTTTAAAATGTTTTTTTGTGTTCACATAATCTCAAATGTAGTAATCCAGATTAAGACACCATTTGTCTCAAATGTAGTAATCCGGATCCAGACACCATTTGCTTCACACAGATAGATTTGACACGTCCTGAAGTTTTGTGCTCTAGGTTTCACAGTTAACACTTGGGTGCATTTGGATGATTATTTAACTAACAAATTGGCTGCGGTCTTATTTGGCTTCAGTGTCGAGTTTTTGTTCAACATGTGCGACTCAATTGTCCTGGTTCCCCTCAATACCAGGAAACTGCTAGAGAATGGGGTTAAAGGTCAGGAGAGAACAGTATTTATGTTGTACACTTCATTCTTTAGGGCACAAAGGTGCTTGCGTCATGCTTTATCATGTAAAATCAAATGTAAAAATTGCATTTATATCATTAATGCTATTCTCTTATAAACAGTAAATACGCTATTCTACATAGCACAGTGATCTATCATTTAGATATGTTGTATTGATTAATGTTACATCTTATATCATGGTAATCACAGGACGCATTATATGTCCTGATTATTGTCGCTCAGGTTTTGTTCTTGGATCGTCCGCTGGGAACACAATTCCTCAGACTCTGGTTTTAGAGGAATTTATCTTCTGCTTTGTCTATATTTAGACAGAATATACTGAGCGCTGATTCATGTTGTCCAAATGGTGAGGAATCTGTCCAGCCACCACGAGACGCCTCACTTTAGTGACTCACATGCAGTAACACACATTACAGTCAACACCACCAGAGCTGTTGACTGCACAGGCAGCAGCGAGGTACTTCTGCTTGTGTGCAATTAATCAGAAAAAGGAACTTGTGCACGTGTTCTGTTTCTCTCTCAATATATTACAGCTTTATTTATACCAGCACAATAAAACAGCGCATCTGTGCTCTGGTTTAATATAAAATTCATAGAAAGAAACTGTAAAGAAACAGTTTATCTAGTTTTAAGCATCTTTGAGTGTCTAAAAAAACGCTGTATAAATTTGAAGTATTATTATCTGATGGAATGATTCAACACAGCAAATTACGATTTGTAAGGTGATTTTATTATGATTTATGACATGGCACAAGTGCTTTAAAATGTCTCATTTACCGTGCTTATTTCATCTTTTCAGCTGGAGTTTTCTTGTTGTTGCTGGGGCAGGGTGTGTATGTTACTAAGTGCACATCACATTCTAGAGTGGTTTGTAAAGTGTGTTAAGTGCATTCTTTAGCTTAACATGTCTGTTCAGATCGCCAGCAACAAAGCCCTGGGCTTGGGTACAAATGAATGGTATCTGGTTGGGTAATAATTAACCAGCATGCTTTAATGAGTTGGTTTCCTTTGTTAGCACCAGCCAGATGTGGGCACTTTGTCTGCAGGCAGGTAGCGCTTAAGAAATAATAATCTTTCACACATAAGCTGCTGTAATGTCCCACCGTGGTATGTATGGCGGTGCTTTTAATACATTTAATCAAAGAGCCATCACAGCATCTTTTAGAGGCCCGATCAGCTGCTAAAGGCATGAAGCAAAGTGGTTTGGACTTGAATGACTTGATTTAACCAAGAGTTCTGAAACATTTTATCAGGGTCCCTAGAGATGCCCTTCAGTATTATAAGGCACTCAATTTCTCTGATGCTTAATTTGGTGACTACCAGAAAACTGGATCGTGAAAATCCAGTTGACGCATCCTACAGATGTTAAAATGACAATATCAGGAATATCATTACAGGGACAGTCCTGGTAAATTGCTTTGTGGTGTTCCCATAGATGGCATATATGGAGCGGACGTAGTCACCGTGACGTCACCCATTGGTTTATGGACAGCCGTTTTGAAGGCTCGAGTTTGGCGTGTTGATCGTCGCCATCTTGGATTGAGGCCGTCGCCATCTTGGCTTTTTGCAACCAGTAAACGAAAGTGACCATTTTCGGACTGTAGAAGCGCTGCATATGACTCGGGTAGTTGTAGCAACCTTTCAATCACCAGGTAGCCTGGAGCAAAACAGACTCTAACTATAACGGGCACTCGGTAGAGCGCATACCTTCGCATATCACAAGATTGGGCATTAAATTATGAACATTTTGGCATTAGTTGCATGCCAATTGGATACAAATTGATTATGGTAAAAAGAAGATGTTGACCTTTTCATGACTTTGACCCGATCGATCCCAAAATCTCATCAAATGGTCCCCGGATAATAACCAATCATCCCACCAAATTTCATGCGATTCAAGAATATCTTGACCTTTTCATGACCTTGACCTTTGACCCGATTGATCCCAAAATCTAATCAAATGGTCCGTGGATAATAACCAATCATCCCGCCAAATTTCATGCGATTCGGTTTAATACTTTTTAATTTATGCGAGTAACAGGCATACAAATAAATAAATAAATACACGGCGATCAAAACATAACCTTCCGCATTTACAACGCGACGGTAAATATTGTGCTTTAGGCTCTTTTTGACTTTAAATAGGACCATCATTCACTCAATGAACATCATGCTGTAATGACGAAGACTTTAAACTCGCGATTTAGACCATTACAACAGTGTTGTTTACATGTCAGTAAACATCAAGTTAGAAATAGAATTCCATACAATTCTACTTTTATTTTTTTCAACCAGACGTGTCATCCCTTGCTGGTCAGTAGAGCGAAAGCAAGTTTAAGGCACTTCTGCATTGGCTTCATTTTCCACATCTGGAGCTTGCCACCTGGTATTGTGGTCAAGGTACTTAAACATGCTAGTTTCACAAGCCCCATTAAAACCGTTTCCCGCGTGACCTAACGTTGGCTTCTTCACGATGCCACGCATAACGCCATGTCCTCCTTATGGGCAGTGTCGATGGAGCGCTACAACAGACGTCTGTTTCTAGGTCAACTCCGGAAGGTTCCTTTTTAACAAAAAGATAATTTTGGGTTTATAGATATTTATTTTACTTTAGTAACTTTAATTTTTGCATTCAAATTGATAACTCTTAATTATTGGCGCATGAAAAGGTGTGTGTGTGTGTGGGGGGGGGGGGGGGGGTTAAACTCACGAGTATCTATTTTAAAATAGCATTCACAATATGCATAACCTTGTCTATTTAGGTAACCTACATCACTGCTCTGCTCATGGCGGAGGGAGCATTTCCGTGTGAAAGAATGCAGCCAGTGTTTCTATTCAAATCAGATGGTGCTGATGGTTGGGTACATGTGTTGCCGTGTTCACGGTTTTCAGACCACACAAGGTGAGAAGTAGAGATTTGACATTAATACTAATACAGAAAGTGGTCGATGAAACCAGCCGCCCTCTAGTCAGTATGTGACGGCGTGCTCCTGGTCCGACTCGCTCTAACGGCGTGTGTGCGAGATGTGTTTGCATACGTGTTGTCTGAAGATGTTGGCCTCCCAGATAGCTGCAGGGTTTTTGATCTGGTCAATGTGTATTTGGTTCTCACAGAGAGGAAGCTGCAAGGCTGACTGAGCACGTTGGATGCAGTCTCCCCCATTGACACGCATGCATCATGTCCCGAGAGACGTATAACCTACAGACATGTACCCCCCACAACTATCGCCCACACGCACTCAAAGACGCACATGTGCTCTTGAGCTGCACTGATGCAGGAAGATGGTTCTGTTTCCTGTTTTACTTCGAGGCCTCCGTCTCTGCAGGGTCCTCATTTTCCAGCCGACTGCCAGAGTCTTCCTTGGCACCCAATAACCAGGATCCCTTTGTCATCAATCTTTTTGTAATCCCAGAACTAATCTATATATTACTAACATATATTGTATATTTAGATTGTGTCTAGGTTCAAATGGGATTGGTCTCAAATGCCTCTCTGGTGATTTAAATGTCATCTCCCTCCATATTTGATTTTCTCTGAGAAACTTTAACCACTGCTGAGTATAGAAGAGAAACGCGTGTGTTCAGCTCCTGCAATGGCTCTGCTTTATCCTTGTTGTGGACATCCCACACACTAACGCCCTCGTGTTTGGGTTCATGACGTCAACCCGTAGACTCACTCGGCTCGGTCACTTCCACCGATGAAGTCACTGTTACGTCTGGAAGACTTCCGCTTCAAGCGCTACGAGAGCGGAACTCAAGAGCCGATTGGCCCCAAACGCCCCGCCCGGGAAAATATCGCGTCTATCGCAACCACACGCGTCTGTACGTTGACTTTTCATGGGATTCGGTCGCGCGAAAAAATAGTTTCTCTTTTGGTGTAAACGCACCGTTTAGTGTGAACCCGATCTCTGCTCACCTGAGAGGTCACTAAGGTCAAGGCCATTCCCCACATAGTTTGAATGTCCTTGAGCAAGACACTGAAGCCCCAGCTGCTCACCGGGCGCTTCACAGCAGCTCACTGCTCCTCAGGACGGGTTGAAGGCAGAGACCAAATGTCATGGATGCATGTAAGATGACGAATGTAATAAAGTAAAAAAATAGAAAAGGGTAGAATATGTGTCAGCGGACTTGGCTTAGGAATTGTAATAGTTCCAAGTGGGGTGTGGCATGCGGGTGTGTTGTGTTGTGTTTGGAGTTTACGAGACTGCATCTAAACCTTCGTCAATAGTTTTCACAAAGGTTGAGTTCAAGCTTGTTTGCCGGAATAGACCCACGGTCAATATTTATTCAGGGAAACAACAGGAGTGTCGAAGTCCATGGTCAGCCTCTGCGGAGAGAGCAATTCCGGTCACACTTTTCCATGAGCAGAAGTTGATGGCAGTAGTTTACGTAGCATATCATGCTGGGCAGCTGCGCCACAAGTAGATGCACCGGACGGTGTGCATGCAAAGAAGCCACCACAGCTGCAACTCGGCTGAAGCTCGAGGAAATGGCATCTGCCTGCATTATGCTGTTTGTAAAGGGATTTGTCATTGAGTAGGGATGGGTATCGTTTGGGTTTTTTCCGATACCGGTACTTTTAAAACGATACCGGTGCCTAAACGGTGCCTGAACCGCTAATTTTTTTTTTTTTACGCACAATGAGGACATTAAAAACCTCTTTGGCCATATTCCCTGTAGAAGCTGTTATCATGGAGCACTGACAAACAACGGATATCAGACTGTTAACATACACAAGATATGTTCTCCATTATATGATGTGATATGTATCGTCATGTGCAGACTTTATAGGGTTAATCCTGTCACTGTGTTGATGGGCAAAGAGAACAACCAATCAGAGGTACTGAAGATGACACGTGACAAATATAGTTTTGCTTCTGACAGCGAGAGTTACACTGAAACAAATTGACGCCCCACGGTCTTTATTCCTCCGTCATTATATTCCCGGTAACACCGGGTAAACAGCCGGGACCGCTGGACATCAACACATCTGCTGACAGACTGTCATGCTCGTAGCTCGTAGCTTAAGCATGGTTATAATGGCTAATTTATTATTTCTTGGGCTACTTTTATGAATGCAAGACTTGCAATCAACGTTCCGGTACTAATCTGAGTTAAGGCTGCTCGTCATCATCGGTCTCCACGTGTTCAGGGGGACCGGTGACGGTCTCCCCATCGCGTCCAGCCTGACGCTGGTGTGCTCGACACGGGTTCACGCCGTCACACACGGCGCAGCCTCCGCTGTCAAAGTTAAATATGAGAGGCTCGTAACCTGCTGACAGGGCGGAGTCACCAGAGAACGTCACAACAATAGTTTTTTTCAATTTCAATCGGCTCAGGCACCGGAAAGAAGCACCGAAATGTGCGTTGCGTTTCGGTCCGGGTAATACCGGTTGTATTGGAACCAACCCAACCCTAAGCACGAGCCAGAACAATGGAGACGAAGCGCAGTGGAAAGAGTAACACGACGTGTCCGTCTGCAACTCCCTCAGGCCGTGATTGGGTTGTCGTAGGATAAGCAGTCGGCGTTGGAAGGCTGTGGATCACAGCGCCGCTGAACTGAGCCACAGCCAGCCTCCTCTTTCGTGTGCCGAAGTACAATATTGCTGGCTCACAGCTACAGACGGACGGACACACACACACTTACTTGCCTGTTGTCTTCTCTTGCCACCCTGGGTGGTCCGTTTCATCCCGTTGGAACAGACGAGGCTGTCTAAACGCACCTCGAGCCATATTCTTGTTCGATAATGGAAGGCCATTGTGACGAGTGTTTGTTGTTGTTCCCGTACGTAACACTGTGATGATTGTATCTTCTGTCCATCTGCAGCTTTCACAATTCAGTAAACATCAACACCCTGTTAATTTAGTTCCAGCTGTGTATCAGTGCTATATTATCTGTAACTGTATCACTGCATGCAGGGAAATTGTTGATTTCTCTGTCTAGATTGACTTATCTGGAGAAGACTGTGTGGAATCAAATGTGTGCATTTGATTGTAAGCAGAATATTGAAAATGTGATGTTGTACTTGGATTTACAGTTTTATCTCCCGTGTAGAATTGTTTCTTTCGACACTGTTGGTTTAGACGATTGGTGTTTTGTGTGTCGGCAGTTGATGTGGAAGTGATAAAGTGTCCGAACGAATGAGAGGGGTGACATGACGCTATGTTAATAAGGACTCCTTCTTTCTTCCCCTCCCATTCTTTCTCTCTCCGTGTCTTCGCACTCCTTTCTCCCTTCCCTGGATGATGGCAGCCTGATCATTGCTTCACTTTTTGGCGTTTTCTCTCTCGCCCACCCCTCCCTTCCTCTTGCTCTCTGCAGCTCCTCCCGTTCATGTTTCCTCTTTCGTTCCTCTTCTTTTCTGCCTCCAAGCCTCCCTCAATCCCTCTTTGAATTGAACCCTCCGGCCACAGCTCAGCCCAATGCCAGGACAGAAAAGGAAAGGAGTGTGGGAGGAAGGGAGAAGGGGGTGGTGAGGTAGAGGCATGGCCTCTGATGAAGATGGATAGTGGAGGTACAGAAACATGCAGAGATGGACAGACAGACCAATCACAGCACTAATGGCCTCTGTTGTATGTAGAAAACAAAAACTGATAATTTAAATAGGCATGTTGGATTCTTTGTAACTGTTCATTGCCAGCACACAAACTACCGTTTCCACATTGCTTCACTTCTTTCAGTCTCAACAGTCACCGTTCCTCCTGTCAGCATCAGGCTCCTGCCCCCATCAGGGACTATAAAGAAGTTACGGCCTTATACTCATGCATTTAGCCTTCCTGTGCTGTTTTTGTGTGTGTGGTCCTTCTTTTTTTCGGTTCGCAAGAAAGAAAAAACCAATGTCTCATCTAAATTTTTTAATGTTTTGTGTCTTCTGTTTCTCACAGTTCTGGCATAAAGGATGCTTCAGCTGCGAGGTCTGCAAAATGACTCTAAACATGAAGAATTACAAAGGCTTTGGGAAGAAACCATACTGCAATGCGTAAGTTGTTCCAAAGTCATCATTTTGTGTATGTCAGTGAGCATGTTTTTCTCGATTGGTTCAGCCTGCATCACAAAGACAATGACGGCAGTGTTTAATGTGTCCACAGACGGAAATAGGACTCTCCAAGTGAGTGTGAAATTATGTTGCAACCCAACTAAGGCCCCTCTCTCCCTCCTCTGCTGTTTATCAGTGACTATTCTAGCTCCCCCCCCCTCATGTGTGGTGTGGGAAAGTGCTTCCCAACCTCCTCTTCCTCAAAGAGGGGCTGCGAGGGTGGTGGTGTATCAACAAAAGAAATTCCTAAAGTTCCTTTACAGTGACACAGACGGATACGTTGAAAACTAGTATGTCCACTCACGCCCCAGAACATACTCACACTAGAGCAGGGGTGGCCAACCAGTCAGAGACTAAGAGCCACATTTTTTACTGTGTCACCGCAAAGAGCCACATCATACACATATGTGTGCGCGCGCACACACACACCTCTGATCAGCCAGATTTGTTGTAAATGTCACACACCAACATGATAATGACAGAAATGGACTCCTACAGTACTAAGACAACAGGTCTGTCATGTTCAACAATGAACATTGTGTACACTGTCTCACACACACACACACACAAACACACATTATCTCAGTTCAACCAAGTCCACAAACAAAAATAGAATAATTTACAATAGCGTTTTCTTTTACTATGCATGTTGCTTAGTGGGACTTATGGGATTCCTTGCCTTGAACAATCCTCTTCAAATCTGGCTTAATTCCGTTGTTGCCACTCGTTGCAATTCCTTCACATGGTGTCAATCAGAACAGGTGTCCGAAAATCGAACGGTGCACTTGCGCCATGAATGCCGCATTATGGGGGGCTGGAGTAATCAAACGCCCACCAATAAACCACTTTAGCCATAGAGAGTGTTCGACATTCGGATGCGGTTCTCCCGCAACGCTGCTCTTACACCGTGTCCGCTGAATTGAGGGCGGCTGGAGAAAGCGTCACCGTAAACTACTTTAGCCAAAGTGCGGGACATCCAGCTGCCCATAATGCGGCGTTCATGGCGTAAGTGCAGTGTTTGATTTTCGGACACTTTCATTCGCGTAACCCACCGTAGAACGGCCCGCTCGACATTCGGATGTGGTCTTTCCGCGTTTGGCCCACGAGTTTGAGACCCGTGCCCTACTGGGAAACTTTGCGTTTTTTTCATCTCACGCATGCGCGTTTGACGAAAAATACCGTATTGAACTCAAGCGAAGCGAACACGCACATACAAAAAAACACAAACTTAGATATGAACGTAAGAGCCGCATGACACCAGGCAAAGAGCCGCATGCTGCTCGCGAGCCGCGGGTTGGCCACCCCTGCACTAGAGGCTCAGCAGGAATCCATGGAATCCCCCTCTGCTCGTGTGTGTGTCTGTGTGTGCGCGTTGTTGCTTCGTGTTCTGACATGCTTACATTGTTTCGTGAACTGCCATTTTATGGCCTATCAAATCACTCAAGAGGTCATGTCATGCTAGTGTTTCCCTTTAAGATACATTTTCAGGTAAAATTATGGGACCATCTTGTCTTTATGTTTAAATCTAGATCGATAAATGTGCCCTGAAAAGATGCATTCATATTGAATGCAAAACATGGTTTTGTCTTGCTGTATTAATCCAAATGTGGCTGCTACTGTGTTTTGGTTGTCTGTGTTTATTAGCCACCAACAGCCATTAAAATGTCCCCAATCGGAGAGCACAGGTGTTTGCAGCGAACTACCAACGAGCCCTGACGAGGTGTGACTGATTTGAACTCCAGCAGTCTTCCTTTAATCACTCACGGTTTCCCCTGGCCCACTATATGCATGAAATTGAATCACACGGCTAATTTTTTGCTCAAGTTGTTTATCTTTCCAACACGAAAAAAAGTGTCCAGACTGATATAAGGAGACAAATAAAAGATTACTTGCGAGACATAAATGCAAATCATTTCCAGGTTAACCAAATGTGTTAATATGTTTCTGGAGGACACCCAGCTCTCAGTCGAATGTGAGCTTTTGTCGTCCCGTCTAAGCTTTAAAAACTTTGCGATAAAGAGCCGTAGAGTAATGCATTTCTAAGGAGGGTTCGTACGGTCATGGAAAACCTAGAAAAGTCATGGAATTTTAAAATGGTAATTTCCAGGCCTGAAAAAGTCCTGGAAAAAACTTAAATCGCAAAGGTTTTTGGAAAAGTCCTGGAAATTTGTTATATTCACATGTTTATTTCCTCCAAGTTTGAAATATATATTTTTTGCCGCGTTGCAAGTGAACGCACCTTAACTGGAAAGTTCGCTGGTCATTTGTTTAATTTAATGTATACGGTATGCTTTGGAATTCACATTGTTTAAATACTAAATGTTCTCAGTTTCATGTAGAAACCAAGATTTCAGTTTGGTCATGGAAATTTGGTTTACAGTCCTGGAAATCCATTGATCAAAATGTGTAAGAACTCCGTCTAAGGAGGGCTCTGTTTTACTCGAGTATCCATCGTAAGCCGTGAGGGTGAGGCAGCATTAACAAAACCCTGAAGCTGAACCAGCTAAACGTAATTGAGCACCTTATTACTTTAATTATTTACACCTGTGCCTTTTCTACTTTGACATGTCAAATCATCTCCTGTCAATGAGACTCGGCAAAGTCTCAAACAACGTCAACTCGAGAAGCCACAAGTTCAAACGCGGTTATCTAGGTCCAACTCTAAGCTAAAATAACATGGTATCATATATTATATATATTCGTACATTTTTTTCTTTTTTTTCTGTTAATGTCTGCCAGTATGTACATGTTATGTATGTACTTATGGAAAATAAATTACTTACTTACTTACTAAATACTATGAGTCCACACGTCTTGTCCTTAAGTCTCACTGACCCTGTCCCTGCTTCCAGTGGGTCCCACTTGGTTTCAGGTGTTAAGCCCTTCAGCAGGTGTCGTTCGACTGTCACATTTGGCTCATTCATTTCCCTTTCCTGCCCCCGATGCTCCCTGCGCCAGCAGGAGCCAGGCCCTTTACAGCCTGTTTATTATGCCTCTTTCCGTTTGTTTAAAACAAGTCTTGTTGGAGTAAACATCATCAGGGGAAGAGCCTCCCGCTTCAGGAAAGAACTCCAGGTTCTGTTCTCTATCATTATTCTGTGGGATAACTTCTTTATCATTACTCCTCTATATTTGTCCTCGGTAATTGATATAGGCGTTGTTTGTTTTCTCTGTATTCCCACCCACCGCATCCCTGAGAGTCTTATCCCTGATTAGATGCTGGAGATTCACAGGGAAGAGGGGGGGGGGATTTAGGAGGGCAGATAAGTGGACATAAAGCATCTTCATTTCCCCAGTGGAGTGCAGGGCAGCCGTTGTTGGGACGCCTTAATGATGTGATCATCTGAAATGAATTTGAACATAAATGTGGTGTTATTAAAACTCTCAAATGTTTTGATTTAGCATCATCATTCTCAATGCCTGCCAGTTTTCTTCCACTAAACACAACCATAAATCATGTGTTGACATTTTGTTGACAAATAACCTGTCGAGGCTACGAACTGGAGCCATCTCTACCTGTTGCTTTCCATTTCCAACTCCAACTCGTTTACTGTTGCGCCTGTCTTTTTACGGTGAGCCTTCTCTCCACATTTGACGTGAAGATGAAACGTTTCCTCTGAATGACGCATTACAACCTTTCCAGGTCTCACAGGGTCAAGCCTCAACATCTCCTGGTTCCACTATGCAAACAGGCTTCTCCTCCTGCACAGTAGGCAGTTTGTGTGTGTGCGTGTGATTACACATGCGTGGCTTCTCTCCCCCCCCCCCACAGTACCTCCTGCCCTCCATTTTGATCACTCCCTCTTTAGCCTTCACACGGCTAACTGAGTTTGTGCATGTGTCACCCACTCCCGTCTGCGACTTGTTACCTTGTTCTACGACATGACAGAGATGAGTGGTCTCGTGACTCACTTGTAGCCCACGGAAATGTGAGCGCGCCGGCACAGACGCACACAATACTAGATGCCAGTGAGTCACTAAGCTTTTATCTTCGACCCTGTTGTGTGTTTTTGTTGCATTTTACTGAACCCCTAAGTTCAAGGGCCGTTTCTAAAGACGCATTGAAGATGAGGGGCACGCCGTGAAGTCGTGTGGCTTCAACACATCTTCAGACAAGTGGGGCTTTTCAGACACAATGGGTGCTCTGTGAGAGGAAGTGCGTTCCACCGCAAACCGGACACGCCCAACTCCAAAGAAATAAAATGTGTATGTAAATGGGACAGCCGCCCAAACAGAAAGAAGATACACTGCTGGTGAAATGGACAAGAAGAGCAACATGTTCGGCAGTCGAGTAGTTAATTTAGCAAAAGCTGAACTCATTTAAATCCCTAGTTATGCATTTGTCACGTGCAACTTAATTCTTCAAAAACTGCCATTCAACATCGAGTCGCCTTGCAGCTATGAAGGATGGCTTCTTCAGACTCAAATGACACTGTTGATGAATGGAAATTCATGAGCCCAATTACATTTTTAGCCATATTGTGTTTCTTCAACCTCACTTCGCTTCTTCATTTAACCCTCCTGATGCCTTCGGGTCAATTTGACCCGATTCAATGTTTAATGTCGGTGTTCTTTCGGTAGTCAACAAACAAACAAAGTGCCTCACACTTAAACTTGGAAAACAATATTAATTCTAAAAAATTTCTGGAGGTTTTAATTGCTGGGGTCAAATTGACCCCAAGGGTAAAATATGTCAGTAAACATAAAGGTAACAGGAGGGTTAAACATTGAATGGGGTCAAATTGACCCGAAGGCAACAGGAGGGTTAAGATGTACTGGATAGTTTGGAGGTTTGCACTTGGTGACAAACTAATTAAAAAGCAATGAGTCTGTGTCGGAAACCGTTTTTTCTTTTCATCGCTGTAATTGGATATCTTGCAACAATAAGAGTAGCTTCATTTGCATGGTTTGATTAAATTGTTCTTGGCTGCTAACGTAAAAAACCACCCGATCTGAATGCTGCCGATAGCTTTGTGTTCAGGAAAATGAGCGCTAGCGGTTGTAAATGCCGAGCGTGCACAAACCGGCATGCACTTGTATGGATGAAGGCAGGGATCAAGTGCTGGGGTTTGTTGCAAGACACGCAGCTTGAAACGTCAACTTCAATCAATTTCTGCATTCATACGACATTCATGTTACGCTTCCTACTCCGTGAACATTATTTGGGGGTTTCTTTCAAGCGGCTCCTGTAATTCAAAACGTTACGTAAAATACACCAACCGCAATCCTTTTCTAAAAGTATTTTACATCTCTAAATCACAACAGGACTAAGGCTAATTTGTTTTCCATGTTGTCAGGGAAACTATAAACATATTGCTTAAATGAGTTACCCAGAGGCACGGATTGTGGATGATTTTTGAGGTCACCCGGCCGCCTGAGGCAGGCTGGGAGCTGCAGTCCGTATGAGCCGTTAGATAAGCTGGTCCCCTCTCGGGATTCAAGCCATGTGTTGCTGCTGCCTTGAGGATCTCACTGAACTGGCCGACACCGTGATTTGTGGGCCTGAAGGCCACTTGTGCACAGAAGCCTCCAGTGTATTAAAAACGACGACTCATGCCCTGCACGCACAAACCAGTCACAGCGGTTTTGTAATCAATACTCTTAAGCATGCGATGACGGAGGGCTTCTGGTGTGCAGCATGCATGTCTGCGTGATTTCTGCTTACTTGTGTATATTTATCTTCGTTTGTTATATTTGTTTCAGGCGGAGCTTTTTCCCCCCGAGCAGGAGGCTGGGTGGTTATGGGTCTGACTGTCGAGAACATTTCAAGAATCCATTCAGATAACTGACTCATGCTCTGCTGAAAGGGGCAACCCATGACATCATTCACACTCACCCACTGTCTCTTTGACCCTGATGCTGTGTCTGTTGCATACGGTTTCTCTGCCCGTCCTCCCCCTTAGGGTTGTGTGTGTGTGTGTGTGTGTGCATAAGTGTGTGTCTGTGTTTTGTAAGCATGGAAGGCTTTTTCCACACCTGCTATGGCTCGCCTCCAAAACTCTGAAACATTTGGGCTCTCTCCCCCCCCCCCCCCCCCCCCACACACACACACACACACACACACACAGCCCCAGCCTGCACTTCCTCTTTCTCACACTAACTTGGCTCCCACTGACAGAGCATTGTGTGTAATACTGACGTGCTTTTTGTCTACAGGGGCTCCTAACTCTACCTCAGGACCACCTTGAATAACAATTGCCCCCAGTGTGGGGCTGCAGACTGCACACTGCTTGAATTATGCTTCTTTTTCTCTTAGTCTAGACTTGAGCGTCACAGTCGGAGCCTGAGTAGAAGCTGGCATCGGTGTGTGTGTGTTTACTGTGCTGACAGTCTTCCTTGTTTTGTGTGTGTTTTTTTTCTTCAGACACTACCCCAAGACAAACTTCACCTGTGTGGCTGACACTCCAGAGAATCGCCGCCTCAAAGAGCAGAGCAAGATGCAGAGCCAGGTAACTCTCCCTCACTGTTAGGAGCTACTCATAGGATTCATGGACTAGCTTTGCAACTCAGTTTGTTTCTAACCTGACCTGGGAGTAAGATGAAATCATCAGTCTAATTTAAGTTTGTATATGAAAGATAACTGTGCTCATAGCTTGAAAACTGACCTACGATGTCAAGCATGAAAAATAATTCACAATGGACAAATAAGAGACTTGGACGAGAGGGCGGGGTCCATGATCATCTCATGGTGTGATACATAGGATGTTGTAGAGATAAGAATGGGGAAAGCTATGTTCAAGAGACGTAGCTGGCCTGCTACATGTTAATGATCCACAGCCTCAGATCAGCAATCTCACTCCGAGAATGTCGGTTCAGTTACTTTGGCAAGAATCTGCAGTTTCCCAAGGATACTAGCACCTGTTAAATTATATGAAAAGGTTATGCAGTTTGTAAATATCAAATAGGGTCTTGCTTAAATCAGTTTTCCTTTCATTGCCTGTAAATATATATGAGTGTGTTTTTAAATGCTTGTTACGCAAGAAAGCATTGCAGCACAAATGTCTATTCCTAGTTTTAAGCCCTTTTACCTCTTTTTTGTTTAAACAAAACTGGAGCTTGAGGTCTGAATTTAAGTCCAAATACCAGGTTAGTCTGAAGAAACGGTGCGTTTTCATTTGTTACTTAGCGTGACTACATTTGAACTTATTTGTGGAAACTGAATTTCCTGCAAAATCTCAGATCTACATCCTTTTTATTGTGTAATCTGTGAAGACCAAGGTCATTTCATCAGGAGCTCGATGTGCCCAGTACCACCGTTCTTTTTACTGCAGTGTGCATTTTTTTCCCACGGCCACTCAAGTGTACTGATCATAGATCTACCCAAATTATATCCGCATCTATTTTTCTTCAAATAGCCCCAAATCGTAGCCCCGCAGTACGATTTGTAACCACAGAAAGCCCTACTGCTCTTTCTCCAGAGGCTAAAAGACCCAAATATATTCTCATCAGACTAAAATATCCATCTGAACTGGGTCATTTGTTATTACCTTGATGAAGATGGCTCTGATGAAGAGTGAGAGATGTACAAGTACCAATAGGCTTTAAACAAGGTTCTGGTATGTTCGCTGTCTGCACTGGAAGTCGGCATCACAAGGCACTGATAAACTGTCTGGTGGTCAACCCTGAAGGCTGTCATGACTCATCAGAGGTTTCACGTCCTCTTATTCGTGCCATGATGTTTGAGGCATGTTCAGAATGTGTCCATCAATGTGATTCGATCACTATGGCAACCACAGCAGAAGCCCTAAGAAGCACAATTAAGAAGTCATTTTCTCAAAAGGGACTCCTGGTTCATCAGGAGGAGAAGCTTGTGTTCTTATTGTGTGTCAGAGGAGAGTTGTCCAGAGAGGATGAGGCTTGTGAAAGAAAGCACATCCCTTGCCTCGTGTCAAACAGGAGAGATGAGGCTGGGGGGTGAGTATGTGGGAGGGGCTTCTGTACAGTATTGGGGTGTGGTCATGTGGGGAGGGGGATAACTAAGGGATTGAGGGACAGATGGTGTTTGTCCACATGGATTGACCATCTCAACAACCATACATCCACACAGTGAGCTAACCGTTTATTGTAGTCAGCAGCCTAAGAATGAGATTATTAACACACAAGTGATGCGCTGAATAAAGAGTAGCTTGTGTCACCGCAGTGCTCATTGTGGACAGCTATGATTTCACACAGAGGAAATGCTCATTTTAACCGAAATAGATTGCTCCAACATGATTTATGATCAGAAAGATGACACAGCTCAAAGTAAGCATCGTAATCTCCTGGCATGGAAAGCAGGGACTGAATAAAAAGTAGCCGATTGTGATGTAAATCAGCCAGGCTCCTTTAAAGAGAAGGTCATGGAAGGACTTCATGTTGTACTTCAGAATATTTGAGCTTCAAGTGTTTTTTTTTCCAAGTGTAATCACATTTTTCTATTTCACTTGGCTTCAGATTTAAATTATATTCCAGTTAAAAAGATATCTAAAAACGGAATGCCACCACACACACACACACACACACACAGAGTTAATGTAGATCTTCTTAGATGCCTCTTGCGCTATGACGCTTGTGCGCTCCAGTGTTATTGTTCGGTACTCTTTGTCGGGGCGTTGAGTCGGCGTGAGGAAGTTGAAGGTGTCTGTGGAGAACTGTGGCCATCCAACACCGCCGCCTGCGTTGCTACGGAAACCCTATTGCTATGGTAGCAGGCTGGAGCTTTGTCACGCCTCGTTACGAGACTTTGCGAGCGAAAACAAAAAGAAATGCGACGGAGTGAGATATAAAGAAGCTGGAGAGAACGAACTGGGGACGAGGAGAGCAATGAGGCGTTCATGAGCGAGGGGAAACGAGGAAGAGACGGGAAGGCACCAACACACGGACGGAGGGAGGGAGGGAGGGAGGGAGGGAGGGAGGGAGGGAGGAGTGCAGGGTGAAGGAGGAAGAGATAAAAGTAAATCCCCAGAGGAAGGAAAAAGCTAGAGGAATGCAAATGGAAGCAGAGAGAAATTGTACCGAGGAAGAGCTCCAGCTCTGTGGTACGACTGTCTGCTGCTGTTGAGGCAGTGAAATATGAATGAATGAAACGGGAGCGCCGAGAGAAGGCATTGTGGGTGGGGAAAGAAAGCAGAGGGATGACTGGAGGAGAAGAAGCTGCTGCATAGATCTCAATAACAAAGGAGGTGGACTGAGAAACGGCTACAGGGGGAGGATCTCCTTTGACCGATGGGAGCAGAGTGAGAACGAAGGACAGCGACGGTTCAAGGCCACGCTCGTCTTCTTCGTGACTTCTCTTTGTGCGCAGGCTTGAGAACCGAGGATAATTTCCCGTGGAATGAGGATCAGCCATAGTTTTCACCTGATTTCACAGCGGACGTCACGCCAGGGGTGGCGGCACATATGAACCTAGCACACACACACACACACACACACACACACACGTGAATCACTGCCATGTCATGCGATCACGAGGCGTTGGGAGGTGAGACGAGTGCAGGAAAAACGTGCAGGAAAAATGTGTCCAGTCACCGTGGAGGCAGGAGCACGGGTTCGGTCGGTGTCGGGAGGTGGCAGCGACTGATTTGTCATCGTCGTGTCAGGATTTGAAAAGAGCCAGATGGTGACGCTGTAAAAATAGAACATGTATCGCACTTCCTGTGTGTTCGGTGCGCAACGTGACTTGCGCAAGTGTGGATGGCGGCTGATTGAGTGGCAGAGAGGGAGAGCAAGCTCTGATACTCATCGGACGCTGCATGGGCTGGACGTTTCCTCCTCTGCCCTTTGGGTCAGGATAGGGTGGGGAGTTTGGAAACACACACACACACACACACACTTTGTCACATGCTACCTCTCATTATGACCATATATGGTTACTACCACGTCCTGAATGTACGGCCTTCACTGCTCAACAAACAGGAAGTGAACGTCGCCACAAAAGACGATGCAATATAAACGCTGTGCCAACCTTCCTTTGCTTGCACTCGCACACACACACACACGCACACACACACACACTCGCATGCTTACTTCAGTCATCGTTTATGTGAAACAACTTTGGGTTTTTAGAGTATACGGTTGCAATTTAGTTTTTTTTTTATCATATCATCAAACTTCTGCTTCACAAAGAAATGTAGCTAAATATAATGAAATGGGGATATCAAAATATCTTCATTATTCTGAAAGAGTCCAGGTCGGAGCATCAGGAAATGACCATTTGTGCGGCATTTGTTGGATTTTCCTTCTTGACTCTCAAACGCATGGCGACCATCTCTGCACTTTAATTTCAACGTGTGGCCCTTAGTGTTTTCACCTCTTTTTGTTTCTAACATGAATTGTTTTTGTTCTGCAGGTTCTCTACAAGGAGGATTTTGAGAAGAGTAAAGGGAAAGGTTTCAGCGCGATCGCAGACACGCCAGAGATGCAGAGAATTAAGAAAACGCAGGAGCTAATCGGCAATGTAAGTGTCGGCAACACGGCAACACAGACAACCAGCTGCCCCCTCCACCTCATGTATCGCTCCAAATGGGAACAGGAGAGCGCCTCATTTCTTTCAGTGTTTTGACAGACTAATAACTCGGCTCTTCCAGTGTGGCGCCTGCCCTCAGAACCTGAGTTTCTTTGTCTCACTGTTATCTCTTGGCCAGTGTTGAGTTCCCAGTTTCTTTCTGAGGAGGATAATTGCTCTGTATGAAGTCCTCTAGAACGGGTCCTTTCTTTGCTTGATAATAGCTCACAGCTTCACGCTGACTTTGTCCGGGTCACACACATCCGGTGCATTTAAAAGTTAAAAGTTATCTTTGTCAATTTTCCAATGTTGAACATTCAGAAAATCGATAAATACGTTTGTCTCTTGTCTGACATAAAGTGAAATAAAAGTAAAAAATACATTTCAAACAGTCAACAAAGAACATTTAGCCAACATACATTTGACAAATTAAGAACTACAAAAAGAGTTTTTGCAACATTTGACAAAGGAGTGGGAGAGGGCTCAGCTTCCTGACCGCCTGGTGCGTAAAGCCGTCGGTCAGTCTAGCGGCGCGAGCCCGGAGGCTCAGGGCAGGAGGCTGAAGAGACCGTGTGAGGGGTGGCAGGAGTCGTTTAAGACTTTGCATCATACTTATGTTAGCTCCGTTATGAAGACTCAACAAACGTCATCACTGGAAACCACCGGGACTCTGATCGTTTTATTTATTTCACTTCCTGTGATCGGCTGCACCTTCTTCATCCCGGTCCTCAGAGCTTCATCAGATCAAGAGCTCAAGAATATTTAGCATTTCGTTAATGGGCGTCTTGGGCACTGACGTCAGTGAATGTCAGGCTTCCGCTTCACACGCAGCTCCTCGGTAAAGAAATTCTCCTGAAGTCCTTGAGTCTTCTCCACTCTCCCCTCCTCTTCTGTCCCTCGGCTCCAGTTATTGATGAGCAGTTTCTCTGTAAATACAAAACGGCGCTGGAGAAAGGTTTGCCGTCGTTCCCTCAGACTGTATGAGCCGGCTGTAAAGGCATCTTTCCAAGTGCAACGCACTGGGATGCAGAGCAGCCTTCATTACCCATCACCAGCGCTGCACTGGCCTCGCTAATTGCATCATTAGCGAGGAGTGTGATGGGTGATGGGTAATTACTGCTTTCATGTGGTTAAAGATCTCGTATCTATAAGATCGAGGACATTCCCAAGACAAAGAAAGACGCACATGGATAACATGGTTCATGGGTGCTCACACAGGGCCATTTGGCGGGAAGAATCTGGTGTTTTTAGTCAAAACTGATCAACAAAACATCTGCTTGCAATTAGTGCGTCACTCGGAGCCAAACGCCGGGAACCGCTCGAGCCGACGCTGCATCGTTCTCTCTTGGCTCTCTTCCCTGGGCACTAAGGAGCAAACCAGACTCCTCGTTCAACCCTCTAACTTGTATTTCTTGTCATTCTTGTTCCATCTGCTTCTCTTTTTGCTTCGTCATGACTCGTCTCTCATTCCTCTCGTCGAGCGGCGAGGATTGCGACGTACAGTAGTTTAGTTCAACAGCAGCCGGGGCGCTTCCTGTAAACACACACACGCGCCATCTGTTCGACCTTCCTTCAAAACAAACCTAAATGATCTCCCTCCTCACACACTCCCGCTCAGCGTATTGCACTAGAGAACGGGCCCTGCGCTCCGTCGGCCGCCTCACTGTCCTTGCACAAACACGCCGTCGCCCCGACCCGTCTGAACACACTCCTCGCTCACGCCAGCAGCACACTGGGCTTATTGAGCGAGGACAGCGTCGGGCTTGTGGACCTGGACTGAGACACTGAGCGTCGGTCTGTTGTCGGCCTGCTCATAAGGGGGCCGGGTTATATAGTCGTGGAGCACTCGCTCGTCTTCATCACCGTGACCCCGTTTCGGGGCTCAATGCTGCCTTTGTCATGCTGGCTGGAGGTTTATCGGGAACTCTTTGCTGACGTTGTGGTGCAGGTGCTTCTTTATGTTGATTAAACAAGATCTCTAGGGGAAATGATCCGAGGGTTTTAACATACATGCGTTTACTCGTATGACC
Organism: Pseudoliparis swirei; assembly: GCF_029220125.1. Lineage (NCBI taxonomy): Eukaryota > Metazoa > Chordata > Actinopteri > Perciformes > Liparidae > Pseudoliparis > Pseudoliparis swirei. The sequence continues at coordinate 15,351,642 of NC_079410.1, read as the reverse complement.
GCCACCGCCCCAAGCGTTCACGCTTCAAGGTCAGAGGTCACTAATGGGCTCACTGCCTCTGGACACATCGCGCTTCTATTGTAGCGACGCAGCACGAGCGCCAATACGAGACACGGCGCAGCTCTTTTCTAACGTACCCGCTCAAATTCAAAGTGAAGGGCCCAATATAATCCGAATCCGAATGTATGATTTCACTTCCCAACAACGATGTTCACAAAAAGGGAATCGAGCTGAAACGAGTGGTTTCAGTAACTGCAGACGGAGTCCCTGCACACAGTTTTATCTTTTTAGAAGAAGATACCGTAATTGTTATTGACATCACGTCACACCTGAATAAACTGAATTTAAAACTGCTGGACAATTCAGTTAAATAATTAAAATAATTAGGTACTTTATTTTTGAAGTCACATTTTACAAAAGCTTTCAGGTTGTGTGTTAATTGTTTTTTTAATGCATCCCTTTTATTACTTGAAATGAGAAAAGCACATTTATCTATTAGAGTATGTATTATTTATATTTCATCCAGTTTAATTTTAAATCCGATAATAAATAATGTTTAGATATTATTCAATTAAACAATTTGACAGTTGTTGACTAAATACAGATGTTAATACAACTGCTGGGCCACTTAAACACACAAGGCACTGAATCACCGGTGACTCATTGTTGAGACTTCACGGACCTTTGCATGAGGACGTTTTATCCAAATGGACCTCACTGAATTTTAATGTAATACCTCTGTTCTCGTGGGTTCACTCGTTCTCGCCTCACCTGTCCTTCCTGGTGTGTCGTGAACGTTGTTGAGCAGCTGTGAGATGCATGTCATTTCCTCTCTGGGTCAGCTGCTTGAGAGGCCTTAGGGCGCCCTGCCACCATCACCACCAACACACGGCGCTGCGGAGCGAGCAGGAGCCCTCTGGTGGATAGAAAAGTCATTGCAGCCTGGGACGACTTCCTGGATAGATGACCACACCTGAGCGTGCAGATCCCTGCAGTCATTATCTTCTAATGTGATATTCCACCGTTTGTCTCTTTCAGATAAAGTACCACGAGGAGTACGACAAGAAGATGGGAGGAAGGCCACACAGCGTGCCGGTTAACGCCAGCCAATGTATTCCTTCTGACACACACCCAACCGTAGTATTACACTTGTACTGATCACTCGGTCTACGGTTATAGACGCAGTAGAAGGAGCAATAGTCGTACAAATAGTTTTTTTTAATGTGTAGGTAGGAGAAGAGCCGAGTTTCTTGAAGCATCGTCCCTGTATGAGCTCAACAGGCCGGGTGGCACCGCTCGGGGGTCTTAGTTGTAACTTGTTCACAGCCCTCCTCCTATTATTATTAAATATATCATGAAAGTAACTCTACTTATGTATAATCTGATAATACATGGTTCAAATGAGCAGCTTTCAAGTCATGAATATGAAGAATAGTATGTCAGAAAATGACTTGACGCATGAGGTCAGTGGAAAAGTAAACGTGCCGTTTGTGTTTGCACTTCAACACCAAGCGGCTTCGTTGTGTAACATCAGGAGCCACTGGCTGCACGCCTCGTCTTGCCATGTTTTTAAGTTCCTCACTCTATCCAAAAGTCAATGCATCTTAATCCCAGGCTCTAATAGACCTGGCATTAAGATGCATTTCAATAATATATGATAAAAAGCTCATCCATCTTCCCTCCGCTGTGCCTTCAATTTCACCGGCAGCTTCCCAGCCGTCTGCAGCCTCTCAGAACTTCAAACATGAGCCCACTCCTGCACCAGTGCAGGCCGCCGCCGCCGCCGCCGCCGCCCCGCCTCCCAGTGCAGGGGTAGGTCCTCCACCAATACTTTACATCAACTCAGACGTATTTCCACTGCTGGTCCCTTTCTAGCCGGCCGTAACCGTGGCTGACCTCCGTGTGGTTGTCCACAGAAGCGGTACAGGGCCGTGTACGACTACGCCGCCGCCGATGAGGACGAGGTGTCCTTCGTGGACGGAGATGTGATCATAGACGTGCAGCAGATCGACGAGGGCTGGATGTACGGCCGCGTGGAGCGCACCGGCCACCAGGGCATGCTGCCTTCCAACTACGTGGAGTCCATCTGAGAGGGGGAGGAAGAGAGGGAGAGAAGAATGAGGAGGTAGAGAAAGGGAGGGAAAGAAGGAAAGGAAAAGTCCAGTGCCATCTCATCTTAACGCCGCTTCCTCTTGATTTTACTCTTGTTCCTTAATCTGTCCTGTGAGACCCTGAACCACCCCCCCACCCCCGTGCTGCTCCACCACAGACACCCTTGACCCATCCGTCTGTCCTTCCCTGTCTGTCTGCCTCTTCCTCTCTCTGCCTGTGCTGGTGTCTCTCTGTTTGGATGTTCGTCATCCTCTTTGTTTTCCCAAACCTGGCTCTACTTTCAAGTGCTGTCACAAGTGGAAAAATGAAAGTCTTAAAGGATTAACTCTCAGTATGCCAGGGGTCACGCCTTGTCCACAGCTCCATCCTTGCTATAGCGCTTAACGATCCTAGCACAACATCATGCAACAACATAGGAAGGAAAGAAACAAAAAATGTAAAAAGCCCTTTCCCCCCACGGGTCGGTCGCCACAGCTGCAGACTTCGTTCTGTGGAGTAAAATAAGTTTGAAGTGCGGGAGGGTGTGCCATTTTTTTTCTTTTTCTAGGCTTGGTCTTTTTTCTTCTTCTTCTTTTACATTTTGCAGCGTGATCTTGGCCAGACTGGAAACACAGTGTAGAATCTCAGTCTCTCAGAAGAACTAAGCTTGAATATTGTTGACTTGTGTACATTCCTTTAACCTCTAACCGTGTTGCTGTTGCGCCAATCAGCCAGTTATCAGTCTTAACAGAGAGGGTTTTAATATATTTATAGATCGACGCGCATCTCGCCGTTGCGTGCTGAAGTCGGCGCCCTCGTGTTCGGCACGGCATCGCGTGTATCGTCGTTAAACTGGAATCGCAGCCTAACTGAAGAGCACCTTCTGCCGTGGCCTTTCTCGGGCGATCCAGGAGGGATCAGGGAGAAGTTGGGGGACGTTATCAGTCCATCTCTTGCAGCCACACTGCATACGTCACCTCAGGTGGGCTGTACACCTTTATTTCCTGTTTCTCGCGGCCTGAATGCCTTCAGTCCCGAGAGAATCACAAAGTTATGGTGGTGGAGGTTAAACTGTTTTGGGAACAGGTCAAGTCCTTCCCGCTCTTTTTGCTACAAAATCACCAATAAAAAAACGCACATTCATAGAAGAGAAGGCCAAGCACAATTATATGTTGTGAAACTTTTTTTCTTCTATTTTAAATTCATTCCACTGTCTTTGTGAACATTCCCATTTTTGTATTTTCCATTTTGATGTGCGAGAAATTGTTCAATCCATGGTTGTGGTAAATGTCATTCTCATGCTGTTCTTCCTTTGCCTTTCTTGTTACTGTTTGATGCTTATAATTAATAAAAAGTCAGTGTATTCAATAAATATAACTAGCAACTCAGTTTATGAACCACGGCCGAAGTGTTTTGTCTGGACGGTCGCAGTTTCAGGTCAGAACCCTGAACCGTGCTGCCAGCTCCATCCAGAGGCTGAACGCTCGGCCGTTCAAGCCCGTTTCTGATCAGCGGATCCATCTGAATCTGTTAAATATTCTGGAGCGTCTAAGAAAGAGTCATGTTCCAGAACGGCATTTAAAATACACAACGTAATGAATGGCTGCTCTGGTCTGTCATAAAGCCAGGCCTGTCGGGCCGAGCACCAATGCATGGAGGCATAGTTTGTTTTGTTTTTGTTCTTTTGGCAGGGGAATCCCAAAATGATCTAACTATCTTTGAGGTTTGACCAGTAGATCATCTAAATGATCGTTCGGTTGGTGGTGGTCACTAAGAAGTTTGGTTCATAAACGCATAATCAAACATTGACGTTGCTGGCTATTCCACAAAAATGCTGTATCGCTCTACATACTGTATTTCTGTGTGGACGATCTGTATATGATTTATTTTTTAGAATTAACCATTTCGCAGTGGTGTAAATAATCTCACTGGCCCCTGACCATACACCCCGCTCCCCCTCCCGCCCCTCCTTTTCTTCTTGCACTGTGACTGTCACAGACGTGAGCTCCCAGGGCGGTGCCTTTCTTAAGGTGTGGAGGGCGAATGTTCAGCTTTATTAAAAGAAACAAGGCTCTCATGTAGCTAGATGACATTGTACAATTGTATATGTATCATAAAGGTGAATTAGGGAACTGTTTTTACAGGTCATGGTGCTCTGGGAGGTGGCTTGCCTTCAGATTAAACTCGTTCATCTTATTTTTGTGAATGTGGCTGAGGGGGATGTCTTGTGATTTAAGTTGACTCGTGGAAAAAAAAAGATCCCGTTTGGTGTGGGTTGGTGTTGAACACGCATAACATTTTGCAACATTGATAAATTGTGACATTGAAAACTACAGGTGTATAGGTTGCCAAATAAAACAAAACAAACCCAGACAGGGTACGCCTGTATTTAGCATGAACCTCAACTTGACAGCGGGACAAGTTTATTTGCAAACCAGATGCTTGATGGGAAAACTGTTTAGAGCGCACGACTGGCTCCAACTGGAGAGTTTGGGGTTTGGCCTGAGGGGAAATGATTGATGTTCCTGGCTTATGGTGACATTTGATTTAATGACGAAGCTACTCGCACTGGTATACATTCAATTCAAACGTTCTTATTTTTTCTTTCTTTATGGCGTTGTTTTTGACCGTTGGTATTCTGGATTAACCTCTTTTTTTTTAAGTGGGTGTTGTGTAAGTGGGACTCGGAAGGGATTTCTTAAGGCAAAGTCAGATTTAAGCATGTGGTGGTGCAAGTGTGCGAGGCTGGTGGGAGGGGGGGGGGGGGGGGGGCAGTGATCTGATGCCCTCAATCTCCCAGGCTGAGAGGCAGGGCGGGTTGTTTGTCTGACCAGGATATTAGTTAGGAGTTAACCTCTTTACGCCAATTACCGCTCTTTTGCTCTGGCATCACTCTACTGAACCGTAACTTCATATCATAACCCCGTTTCATTCAGTGTCTCGTATCCTGTCCACCCGCCTGCTGACATCCCGCTTTCCTTCAGACTTCATTGTAGGCTCCTGCACTTCTGATGAATCATTCCCTGCTTCTATGATACTGGTTATATACGGTAGAAAAAAATTAACAAACATACTATATGCACATTGACATACATGTGTATTCAAAACACGTTCTGAATACATACTCAGAATTAAGGACCTGATATCATCTCCTGTTGCCCTGTTACAACACTTCAAATTGTACTTATGATTCTGAAAATTCAATAAAATTTCTTTTTTTTTCTCAGATTGTTTGTGCTGTGTCTTTTGTTGTGCAACGGGACACATTTAGATTTAAAAGTCCTTGAGACAACTTGTTGTCGGGGAAGGGGGGTGGGCTCATTGATCATGTGCCTTTTCACCTTCAGGCCCCTATATGTGCACTGGTGCTGACAATACTATATTGCAAAAAGCTTTCAGTTTGTTTTCAGTGTTTTGATTAAAGACAAAGACCTCTCCACATAATCTGCCATGTTGCATCGCCGTGTTTCTGCAGGAACGGACAAACTAAACACGTTAACGCCACCTGAGGACCTCCATAGCTCAGTCACTCTTGGAAAGGAAGAGGTGTTGAGTTGGATGCAATCTGCTGCCTCACAGCTACATCCCACTGAATACTACTCACTGCTCCTTTAAGGAGTATGCACCATGGGAACACGATAAACTACAATAAAAAGGAATCTCCACAAGACAAGTACTCGAGATGAGGTCATAATGAGGAAACACTTGTTATTGTATTTGTGTGCTGTAACTTATGACTGATTTTCAGTTTGAACCTATAATACAAGTAATATTAATTTAGTTATTCAAGATGTGCATCACTCAAAGAACAATATTGGGGGGGGGGGGGATTCCTCTGATAATAAATTGGGGCCAAATGGTTGAATAGAGACCATGCAAGACTAGTCCAAGCACAGCTGCCAGTATATTTGATACACCGAGCTAAAAACGTTTGCAATAGTCGGGCATTTAATCATCCCTTCATGAAATGCACAATGAGATGTGTCGCTGCTACTTCATGGTAATTATGTAGGACCAATGGATTAACAGTCGCAATAAGTAGAACGTTTCCAAATCACCATCCAGCTGGGACATTTATACCCGGAAGTTAGCATGTCAGGTCGTACTTCCTGTTTGTGTATCGCCCTTAACAACGACATATTTTCTGTTTCCGAACAAACCATTGTAATACTTTTGGAGGTTTTATTAGGGATTAGAGTTGCGGCTTGTCATGAAACTAAAATCACAAACACGCCGGTAAACAAAACCCACATTCGCCTTCTGAGTTTCGGCAGGGGGCGTGGCTTAATGTATACATCCACGGGCCGACGGGTCGAGATGACTCGCTCCCTCCGAATGGTTCCGATCTCGGCCGATCTCCTGCACCCGCGGTAGAGCTGCGTTGTAGCTGCGTGTCCTTCTCCAGTCCGTCTCTGACACTATTTCAATCATGGTGGACATTTTGATGTTGATGTTTTTCGCCATCATTGGCCTCGTTTTCCTCTCCTACGTCATCTACTTGCTGTGATGAAGATGATGATGAAGCGTCCTGCTCCGCCACATAAACGGCTGCAGCACAGTCATTCGGGGGATGTGTCTTTCCTGTCCTGCATCCCTGGTTTCCATCATGGACAAATGGTAAGGGCGCATTTCATTCATATAATTAACTGCTATTGTTATAAATGTGATATTTTGCTCCAGCCTTAGAGATGATTTTACACGGAAATGACTGTGTAGTTTAACCTTTATGCCGGCTACAGGCTCCAATACATGTGGGAAGTGATCACACTATTTCACTTGACTAAGCTAATACGATTATGTATTGGTGATAAACTGTACATGTTTGAACTGTATCTGTTTCAGGGATCTGGGTCCAGCCACCGAGGTTTCCCCGGTGGCGCTCTCCTGGAGGAGGGGGGGCACGAGATAAACAAATGGACAAGTGGAAGCCCCCGTTTCTCCTCCTTTTAGTAGGTCAGGATCCTCCTACAAAACGTCACTACTCCCACGTATTTGCAATCAGTCTGACCAATGCATTATCTATGCTACCCAAGGTTGTGCATGTCTCTTTAAGAGGAGACTGTTACCTCTGCACAAGTCCTCTATCCATGGATGCAGGACGGTTTTGTAGTGTTGAGCGTGATGCAGGTGTCGAGTTTGCCTTTCTACAACACTGTGAGCTCATTGTAATGTGTTGTGTTCCGTTGGACCGTGTCATCCTGTGACTTCGTGGCCAACCCTTGTGTGCTCATGTTCTGCCTTGGTTGAGTCAGCCTTCACATCAGTGTTATTATATGACTTTATTCACGTGTTTCCAATATGTTCCTCTCCTCACTACTATCAAGATTATCTGTCAGATTAAAGCCAAGGGGAACATTTCAGTTATATGACTCAGCTATGTGTTTGTCTGTTTTTTGGCTGTAAATGACATCCACGGGGAGCAATGATGTCATTTCAGAAATTAATCAACCATTTATGCTCTTCTCATTTTTAGCACCATACCTCATATATGATGTGTTATCACTGATGTTATGTTTACTGATGCACTGATGCTTTACTTAATGACGGTATTTCACATGACATGTCTAATAAAGATGATTTCAGTAAACCCAGCTGCTTTGTCTTTATTTCAACACAATATGATTTTTATTTTTGCTGCACAAAGCATTGCTCACCTATAATGCTCTAATCATTCCTATAGCCTGTGGGATCTATTTCTTAGTATACAGCATATATATGTATTTGCAATATTGGAAAGTGACATAAGGGATATGATACTCGGAGACAGAATAGTGTGACTGTCATCAACGATCCCTGGCTGGCCCAAACCAGGCACATTACACAAATATTGCTTTTGAAATAAGCCTTTATATTTGGTGTGAACAGCTCATTAGACTATCCTTTTTAAAGTAATCCTTTGCACTCACTGATTATTAGATTTTCTGAGGCCTATACTGCTCCAGCGCCTCCGTACTGAAGTGTATTAAGGAACAGTAGTTATTAGTGAGGGCTGTGTGGCGCTGTCTCCGGTGGTATCTAAATTAGTCATTGAGTCATTGACCTTGATGGAGAAACAGCTTCACAATGCAATAAGGAATATACATTTATTCCATCCCTGCCCCCCCCAATTGTCATGTATGAGCCTCAATAAACATCACAACAAATAGATTCCCAACTGGGTCATAATCTCATCAAACTCTGTGTGACTCTTTAAGGATTGAAGCCCCATGCTCAATATTTACTTTTCAGTGAGAGCATCTCGGTGTGGTGGTGTGAGCAGCCAGTATGTTACACGCTGTCCTCCAGGTGGCGCTGTTTACCTGCAGTAGCTGTGGATACGTCAGCTGATGGCAGTGGAGCAATAAGTAAACATACTTGGCTCAGTTCGAACAGGTGATGTGAGACAGTGTGTGGTTTAAATGTAACAGTCACGGTTGATGAAAATCAGCAGATTCATTAAGTTTGTATGTCTTCAAATGCACTAATTCAACAAATGTTACCCCTTAGATTAGATATAGATGTGTCATTGGTGTTTTTATATAACTAACATATTTCTTCTTGTTTCTCAGTCTACTTAAATACATTATATTTAGAAAAACGTAACATAAAGCTTATTTGAGTGAAATGTGTCAGACAATTAAATCATTCTAAAATGTATATTTTTGGGACCTTTTCTCTGTCGTTCTTGCAGTATTATTGTCATGGAGAATTTATATTATATTGACTGGAACTCAGTAGTATTGTGGCTTGAAAACAAGATTAATTTCTAATTTGTGATTTCATCAATAGATGAAGGATTGCGTGTCTTCCCCATCTTTCTCTCCAATGACTCTCTAAGTTGACAGCTCAGCTTATTTAGTTGCATATTTAAAGAATGTTATGCATTCCTTAGGTAGCCTAATCTTCTTAACCTTTTAAAAATGCTTTCCCTGAACATACTCTAAATAAAAAAACACTAATTCACCCCTTGACAACATTGTTCCACATGTTGGTAAGTACACTTATTAGCTCTCTTAGATGAGAAGACAATTCCTTGTCTGTTCTGTAATTATGAAGCTACAGGTAGCTTAGCTTAGTTTAGCTTAATTGAACGCAAAGACTGGAAACAGGGGGACACAGCTAGCAGTCTCTCACTGTCTCACAGGAATAGTGCTTTACATTGTTTACTCATTAAACAAACACAATGTAGCATGTGGATAAGTAAGGTTTCAAAGTGCTGGTCTTTGGATTGTGTCACTTTTGGACAAAGCCAAGCTCGCTGTTTCCCCTTGTTTCTAGTCTCTATGCTAAACTAAGCTAACCAGCTGCTGGCTTTAGCTTTATCTTCAGCATACAGACGTGGGAGTGATACCAACCTCCTCATCGACTCTCAGCAAGAAAGCGCATATCTCCATATTCCTTTAGTGTGTGTGTGTGTGTGTGTGTGTGTGTGTGTGTGTGTGTGTGTGTGTGTGTGTGTGTGTGTGTGTGTGTGTGTGTGTGTGTGTGTGTCTGTTGCGATCCTCCTCTGAACACTTGGCTAAAGTTTCACCCACATGTGTGCAGACAGACCCACTCTGGAGCGGGAAATAATCGGAATTCCTCTACTGATAGTATAATCTACCACTCACAGCCTCACAATACACCCGCTGTTCTGTCTGAGAGCACACACACACACACACACACACACACACACACACACACACACACACACACACACCCGCAGTCATCTCACTTCAAACAGCCTCTTTGGCTCCTCGGCCAGATCAAATGACGCTGCCGCAGTCTACAGTCGAGGATCTTCAAGGAAAGAGAAGGATGCATTAAAGCTGGACTTCAGAAAGTTGGCCGGGGTTTGTTTGGTTGTCTGCGGCTCCACATGTTGCGTGACCTTGTTGTTTTGCATTCCTGACCCTCATTCCTCCTCTTCCTTCACTGGCCTGTCACACTGCGCCTAAATACCATATCAGATCATGTCACAGCTATGTTATGCATCCATTCAATCAAAATAAGGCAGAACAGGTGCTCTTTTGTTTTCCAGCTGCGGGGGCCTTGGGTTTCCCCCAAGAGCAGTATTTCTGGGTATACGCGTTAATACGGGACATTTTTAAACTGTTTATGATTACTTTATAAGGCCAATTCCCCCCATAGGACACCCTGGCCCCGTGGCACTGCTGCAGCTGCAGCTGCTGGCAGCATGTCGTGCATTTCTGAGCATTCTGTTTTGTCATATCCAATACATAACAATACATATTGGGTTTGTGTCCATCCTTAAAAGTCATTCATTGAGGAGATTTGTCATTGTGATATCATTTTCTATTCTTCCAACACACATTCAACAATAATATAACAAGTGACCTGTTATAAAAGAGTAAATGATACTGATATCTCAAAAGACAAAAATGCACTGCAGCCACACAACATGTAGTCTTTTAAACCCAGCAGCGGGCCTGGCTATCTGCATCCATTTGTATATCCAACAGCTGCATAAAGCAATCACAACTCTTCATCATAACAACTCCTGAAATGCTCACAAATCAATCACATTTTAATACCTTGAGAATTTCCCCTTTGGATGTGTTGCCACTATACATGTCTCCTGATGCATGATGCTTGTTGGTAACAACATCTCCTCTCTGTGTCACCTGTGACCTCTTGCAACCTTCGCCTGCATGCCAATGAGACGGAGTTGTGGGAGGATAGAGCGGAGGAGAATTGAGTGTGCTTAGCAATGGCCTTCACTGGTGGAGTTCCTGTTGTTGTGGGGAGGGAGTTTCCCTCCGCACTGGCCGAGAGGAAAACGACAGAGGATGTCTTTTTCCTGGCCGACCAAGAATGCCCGGGCCTCGAGGTCTTTCCTCCTCTCATGTGGGTTTTATACAAGTTTACAGAGTTTTAATGCTAATGTGTGACCTGCTGTCCTTCTGTTTCCCTCTGGAGGGCGGCCAATGTTGCCCTGGTACATTAACATTTTGACTAAGAGGCGAGCTCAGGGGGGGAAACATTCCTCCCAGAGGCACTGGGATGTGTGCTCTTAAACACAGCGTGCACCGTCACTACAGATTGGACTACACGTCCCAACATGCTCCCCCCAGAAGGGGGCGGGGGCCATGAATCCAAGGGCCAATGGCTTTGTGTCTGAGCTTCTGTGGTTGGTGTGTTGCACGGCAGCTGTTGTCAATGGCAACAGAGGTTTTCAAGGAAGCATGAGCTGGGGCAGCTGGTAGAGGGTCCCTCAGTCCTCTACCGGGAGTCACATGATCCCCCGGTAGCCAATCTCAGCCCTCCGCCCTCCTCTCTCCCTCACTCCTTCCCTCTCATTTGCTCGCTCTGGATCTCTTTGGGTGCAGCAGGAGGGGGAGGGGAGATGGAAAGAGAGGAGGGAAGTGGATACAGAGAGGGAGGGAGGGAGGGGAGACGAGGCGAGGGGCCAGCTCACACAGGGAACGAGTGAAGGAGCTTCAAAACGTAAACGGAGAGCGGGACTCTTCCCTCCGTGCGGTTATCAAGGAGAGAGGTGAGGATCCCGCCGCAGCCGGTTTGCCCTCCAAACTCCACCCTGAGCAGCAGGAGAAGAAAAGGAGACGGGGAGAAGGACAAGTGAGGAGTGTTTGGTTTGACACACTCAGAGACACAAGGACAGACACAAGCATGCCTCTGTGGGGAGGCGTAGCCATCGGCGGCCAGGCGGCCTCGCCTGTGTGAGGGGAGCGGGACTGGATTGCTGTTGGGAATACGGAACAAGGAAAAGAAGAAGAACAAGAAGAAGAAGAAGAAACAAGGCAGACAGCCGGCTATCTCGTGCCATGACAGTGAACAGGAGGAAGGAGGCGACTCGCTGAAATCATGGACCAGGTGAGGATGGAGAGGAGGAGAGGAAGGGAGGGACTGAAGGGGAAGTGAAGGGGACCGCCCGCTTTAGTGCTCTTCCCATTCACACCTTGCCGACACAAAACACACAGAGCAGCGGCAGCATTCATAACATCCATCATCAAGGCGAAAAACTAACAGCGCAGCACGCTGCTTATCCTGCGATGTGTTTGCAGCTCCCGCCCCAGAAGAGCTATAGGTTTCACTCTGGGGGAGGGGGGCCAGCAGAGGTGCTGCCACCGGCAAGTGCCAGGCCTCTGGAGAGATGACACCGCGGAAAACATCCCCAGCGTAGATGTGCAGACTGGGCATAAGATGGACACTCCGGGAGTGGACAGAGAGAGAAACATGACAAGAGGGGTGTGGCTCAGCCTTAACATGTCAAAGGGACCGAGTCAGGATGGAGGCAGGAGACGGGATGGCATGCAACAGGGTTCCCATCAGGAGTTCATTCATTCAAAGAGGCTCAGACCAGCTGCACTCGTGTGACCGCCCTGACCCCCCTCCAGCTTACTGTGAGAGCTGCTGATGCTCGTTGCCACTTTCACCCTTTAACATCTTCAGAGACACTTTCTTTGATACTATGTGGAGAGTTTTACAGCCTCTGTGTGAGGGACGATTGCTGCTGCTGTTGGCAGGTGTGTCCAGGTTGGAGCCAGGCAACCAGCTGCTTGGTGTTGAGTGTGTGGCGAATGGTTGTAGAGGAGGAGAGAGCGCCGTGCACGCCCTCCTCGTGTCTCGCCTACGTTGCCAGTGTAAGTCCTAGTTACTGATTACCTCATCCCCTCCTTCCCTCCCTCTTTCCTTTGCGTCCTTTCCTCCTGAGGTGGAAATATTGTGATCATCAGGTTTGCCATTAAGGAGGAGGAGGAGGAGGAGGAGGAGGAGGAGGAGGAGGAGGAGGAGGAGAGAGAGATAGCAGGGGTGCCCGGGTGCCCAACCCTTCGTTTGGCTCAATAATGCATGTGGTCCATCAGGGGAACACCTCCTGTCTGTGTCCGCTCGCTCAGGTCGGGTGACGTTAGCCCCCCAGTAATAGCAGGGATGATCTCATTACTGCTGTTGGCCAGACTGTGTGTGTGTGTGTGTGTGTTTTAGGTGAACACATTTGTTGGAGGCATGCCAGGTTCTTTGCTTGTTTATGTGTTTTCTTTCTAACTCTTAACCTTATTTCCCTCAAATTGGAAGCCTCAGGCCATAAGACAGTGTGTCTGAGTCCATGGGTCATGGCCTCAGTGTTATAAACACACACACACACACACACTTTCAGTATCAGTTCAGATTTCTGCGCCAAAAAAAACAACTAGAACGGTGTAGCTTACAGCACAATGTACCTCACAGGAAACGAAAACTATTTATAAGACTGCTGAGAAAAGCTGACACAGCGTGGCCTTGGTGCAGCGCTGAGGCCGGGCCTGTGACATTTTAATAGATGGACCGTATTGTGATGTCGCGGCCAAATTTGAGTATAGCACTTCCTGTTCATCACGTGATTGTGCCGTTGTCGTTTTGTGAAGTTTTATCTGGGCTCGTGTTTCCTGCCGCGGGCCTCGGCCGGCCTGCTGCTTCCAGATGATTCTGGATACACAGCACATGCCTGAGAAGCTCCCGGCGACCTCCCTACATTTAGCAGCGTAAACATGCTGAGCGAAAGTAAACAAAGGGCATGTACCGTTACTACAGTCGTGGAGAGGCTGCACGGTTCACAGGAGTGTTTCTCTTTGTCCTCATTTTTCCGTCCCGCGCGAGGAACAGACGCACACATGTTCAGAGGCACGGCGGTCAGGAGGGCAGCGGCTCAGGGAGGAAGGAGAGGAGGCCGCTTACATAAAGCGTCTGTGAGAGGGAATCAAGGGCAGCGGTGGGACGCCTCTTTCTCTCAGAGGGATGCTGCTCTCCACGCTCTGCACTTGATGCAGCCCATCTTCGGTGGAGGTGTCTCCTTTTATACGTCTATAAAACACACGGAGTGCCACCGGGACTGTTCTCATTGCAACACCAAAAAAAACAACACTTGCGCAAGGGCGAATAAAATGCCAGAGCCGTTGTAAATCAGTTTGGCTCATTAGTGCTTTACGATCAATAGTCGTTAATGGACCTGAGCGGGGTTGCGGTGACTGCTGCTGCTGAGGCACCCTGACCGCACGGGAACAAGTGCTTCTCTCTGCTGGAACAGCGTGAAAGAAAAGGAGAGAAGTTAGTGTGAGATGATGAAAGACAGAGGTAGCGAAGAGCAACTTTCAGGGATGATGTTGCTCCTGCTGCACGAAGACGAGTGTTCCACCATCTGGGGGATCCCTGATCCTTCTGGAGGAGCCTCAGTGACGACTCCCCGGAGGCTCGGCTGGGGCGTCAAGGCGGCATACATCTAACTTTCCTATGTGTGTGTGTGTGTGTGTGTGTATACCAATGTGTGAGTGTGTGTGAGTCCCTGTGGCTCCCTGCCAGAGTTATCTTGCAAATTGTTTTGTCTGTTTCCCAAAGATGTGACTGGAGTGAGCTCAGAGCGAAGCAGCCGTGGAGGGAGATATTTTATGAGAGGGAAAGTGTGTGTGTGTGTGTGTGTGTGTGTGTGTGTGTGTGTGTGTGTGTGTGTGTGTGTGTGTGTGTGTGTGTGTGTGCGTGTGAGAGAAAAGAAAGGGTCTTATTAAGTTACAAACGAGATAGTGAGAGGGAACGTGAAAGACAACAAGTGTGGGAGAGGGAAGGACAAAGGAAAAGCCTCATGGTGGAACAGGTGGCCTAATCTGAAGCCCCACCCATTGCACCCCGGAGCCCCCTGCCTACAGCTCTCCAATCTTTGGACTCTCAGGAATTTCTTGCGCTATTGTCCTGAGCGGTAGAGCCTGAAAGACTCTCAAAGAATGAACTTTGTATGCGTATTTGCATCTAAATTGAAATTAAACGCACGTATATAAACATATATATTGATCTCCTCACCCTTGGAGAGAGCTGCGGCAGCTTCGCGGGCATTTTTTGTCCGTTTTGTCATGCAGGGAAAGCGAGATATTACAATGGAAATGAAGATGCACGCTATGGGAGAAGAGTTTAGTTATTATACCGGTTTTACATGTGGTGAGCATTTTGAGGGTCATTTGTGGGAGTTGTGGATTGTTCCTGGCAGCGATTACAAGGTCTCAGATAAAGCATGCGGTCGGAATGTGTATCAAACTGATTTGGTGCAAATGTACATATATCGGTATGCTATTTCTGTAGCTGACACACACACTTTTTTTTTGCTTGAGTAGATGATGCCAAGTGTAAGATGCGGATGCTTTTGCATGTGAAGGATGTGAGTACAGGTTTCATGTTCTTAATTCAGGCTCTATTGGATTTCCCAGGCGGGAGATAACCAAATGGTCGATGCCTGCAGGCAGACAATGAGCAAACGGTCCCGTGAAAGTAAACTAGGACACCTATCTCGAGGTGGTTAACAGCTCCTGTTCAGCTCAGGACGACTACTCTGGACCTCAACCTCAATGCACTTGAGTGGCGACTAATGAATGACTGCAGATGGCAGGGGCGATGGGGGTTCTCCAGAAGGGGTCAAAGGTCAGCCCGTGTGGTTAAAGCCCTTCCTGTCAGCAGCACTTTGCATCAGTCTGATGGCACAGAATGAGCAGGGGTGAATAGAACAAAACAGAGAGATTAGGTTTATCGGTAGCATCCGATTATGAGTCTGTTTGCTTCTGACTTGGTCCAGTTTAAGCTGATGCGTCTGTTCGGCAGAGCTCTTGGTATCCTCCGTCTTTTACATCCATAACTTGATGTCAGTCTGGAATGAACAGCTGTGCGGATGATGCCTGCTGTTTCACTACTTTTATAATTAAACAAGCCCCATAGATGCCCTACTGTTAGGGGGCACCACAGCTGCATATCAGTAATGAAACGCACGCTTAATAAACCGCCGGCCTCTTGGCCTATTTTCTATTATAACGACTGAAGATAAGAAAATTGAATTGTTTATCTAAACTACATCTGAGTTGTGATTCTGAAGATATTCCTCAGTGTGTCATCACCCCGTCCCCCTGTTTCCCCACACTGACCCAGAGTATGCGTCAGATGTCATAGTCCCTTTAAATGCTGCTCAGGCTATGCAACATTTATTTTGCCATATTTTGGGCTCAGGCTGCATGAGTATCATCGCCATAAATCCTGTTAAATCCCACTGATGGGGATCAAATGAAAAACTCACCTCATCTGAGGACGACTTTATTTTGCATTCTCCACCCTTTACCCCAGCTCACCCTGCAACCACTGTACTGAGCCCTCTTGTGGCCTCCAAGCGCAACTGCGGCTCAACTTCTATCTTTTCAGAGGGGTTTAAGGATTATCTATTTAGGGAAATCTCTGCAAATGAACAGATGGTGGTCTTTTTACAGAATTCAACCCAGAATAACAAGTTTGTTTTGCTGATGTTGACGGTGCACATTTATGTTAATTCCACATAGGAAATATATGATCATCTGTTCTTGTTGACCCACATTGATCACAGTAGGAAATGTGCAGCATTTTGTGTTATCAATGTTTGTCTACTCATTAAGATCAATGTCTTAATTCATGGACACATATACATACTTATTCTTGAAGTACTATATAAATCTGTCTTGATTCAAATTGCTATCTTTATCAGCATTATTATGCTTATTCAAAAAAAAATCTGTGAATGTTCTTTTAAATTCAGTATCTCTCTGGGTCTATATTTTGTAAATGTTTTAGAGGTGAGCAATGCCAATGTTCACTCTGGTCTAATCAATGTCTGTGATTTAGACTCAAGCATGAAGTCTAACACCAACATTACAATTACATTAGCTGACAACAGCATTTAGGCTGTGGGAAACAAATGTGACGGTTGGTTGGATGAAGACAGAGAACTTTCTGAAGGTTAAAAACCTGTCAACGTATTCTGTCCTCTAAAAGGAGCTTTAAGAACATGTCTAGACAAATTTATCTCTGAGTTTTAAGGCGGGGGAAACTGGGATTAGGATATGATCCCCCACAATAATACAGGATTATACAGTTGACTGAATTTCTGGAAGAGGTGTGGCTTGAAGTTTTGTTGTCCTAAAATCCTCTCAAGAGTATTTCATGTCAATCGGTAATCTCTGCTTATGAGACGATGAGTATTCGAATGAAGTGTATAACAGAAAGGTGTGCCTCTTCATGGAAATGATCAGCTCTAATTAGTTTCATTAAGTTAAGACTGCAGTTTAGGTTTGTTTATTCAATAAGATAAAAGTCTTATTTAGATTCAAATATCTTCATTATTTTACAGAGATTTGGCCAAGAAGGCAGCATGAGTCATATCAATACAACACAATAAATACACATATATCTCTGTAAAAACAATGTTTTTTTAAGGGCAGGAGATTAGTGTAAGTGCTTTTAATGGCATGGTAAAGACGCCTGCCCAAAAGATTCAGGTAACTGCCCGAATGAAAGCAACATTCCCAATTGATCGGAATTTAGGCAAAATAGCCTCCTGGAAACATTTTTAACATGTGTTATCAAGTCACAGGGTTTTACCAATTCACAAATCATTCAGTTGTCTATTGTCCGATGTCTATTCAGGGAATATGGCGCCTACTCTGATAATAAGTCATTCTAATTTCACGCCATTTATTTTCGGACGTCCCTGACTCATCAGTGACCAGCAGTCAAATCTGATGTAAACTGTTTTGCTGCTCCCAGATTCACTGGTTCCCGAATGTGACTTGATGAACACACGTTTTACCCTTCGAGCTCTTTTCCATTGTCCACCCACCGTGTCGCAGGAAGTGACGCCGGAGGCAGCAAGTGGAGCTGTGAAAGGTAAAGAGGCCGCAAACACATTCGGCCTCTCTGAAGTGACGGGCAGCAGGAAGGAAGCTCGCAGCGCTGCTACTGGAACTCCTATGTATTCCCCCTCACAAAGGTGGGGCTGCTACAGGGATGTCCTGAGATGTGTGCCAAGCATTTATAGTAACTATCGTTTATCGGAACAGTGGAATTCCCTGTGTGATTCACGTGTTGTTGTCTGGAGCTTTGAGCGATCGAGCGAGACGGACGGGAGACTTGAGAGAGTTGAACCGGTGGTCATCTGGGCAAACGGTGACACCTGAACTTCCACTCCTCTCCTCCTCCTCAGGCTCGCCGTATTTCCTTCTCTTTGTTCTTTTATCTCAAACGCTCCCACATGGCTGCTCTAATCAGCTTTCGCCATGTTCAAAAAAAAGTGGAAGCTCAGCTTTTCATGTTCTGGGGTGAGATAGTGTATCAGCTTGTGCTGGAAGATAGGACTTCAACTGCCTTGGAACCTTTCTGAACGATAAGCTCGCATACGTAAAACCCAGTGGAATGTTAACAGTGAGTACGTGTTGATACTGGTGTGTGTGTCAGTGGGGGGAAACCAGTGTAAAAAGGGCTGAAATGGAGGTGGAGAAAGCTCGATGCATGTCCAGCCACCAGCACTGAAGACGGCGGTCCTTGACCTGCGTGTATATGTGTGTGTTTGTGTGTTTCTGCGTTCCTGGCCTCAATGAGTCATCCCCTCCAGCCTCCCGCCCAGCACAACCTCCTTTCCGACAGCCGAGGCTCCAGCTTAGAGCTCTGTCTCTCTGCTACCGTGCAAGCCGTCGTGTCCACAGGCTCAACGTTTTATTCTGTCTGTATTACTGCGGCCTGCAGAAGAATGCGCCGGGCAGCTGCAAGAGAGACGGGGGATTAAAACCAAATGCAGCGTGGGGCGAGGCGGGGAGAGGAGACGGGTCAGCAGGTCAGCAGAGGAACACACAACACAGGGATATAAGACGAGATGCTGACTGGAAATCTAGAGGTGACCTCTTTAGGCAATATGATGAAGGTTCCTTCATGTTTTAATAAACAGGTTGAAGTTGAAGTTCTTATTGTCTCCAATCAGATTTTTGCTTGTTTTTGACTGTTTACTTTGAATCCTATATACATTACATCTTAGCGTGTCATTTCTCAAACAGTGCGTCTGTGTTTATTCTTGTTTCAGACCTCTATTGGTTTCTTTATGAACCTTGAAGCCGGCTGGAGTGGAGTAATTTATTGCAGTTTCGTCATTGTTACATTAGTGCGATGCAGTGCGGACGCTTTGTTGTTATTTAAGCTGCTCCGCATTAGCGCTCAACCACAACCAACGCACAATGTGATGGATTACACAACTTCCAGATTACTTTTCATGTCACAGGAAAATGAACAGAAAACAATGGCGACCCAAAAGAAAAAGAAGCCAACCATACATAGAAATGAAAGTGTTAAAAGCACCAAACTCTTTTCTATTATTGCTTCAAACCAGACAAGGGAGCAATCAGAATGGGTTCATGAGCAACGGTTGCACTTTAGACCCTTCTCTCATTTACATGAACATCTAAACATTTCGTGCAGCAGAGTGACAAAGCCTGTCTGTGCCGCCCGGTCAGCTGTTTCCTCCCCTCGTGCCAGTTGTCCAGCCAGACAAAGAGGACTCCTTCGGTCGTGGAGAAAGGGGGAATTTACGGCTCTAACCCTAACCCCCCTGCCCCCCATCACTACCACCACCACCACACACACTCAACCTTCCCAAAACCCCTTCAAAGGAGTGCCACAGGAGCCTCTGTGTCAACAGGCAGCCAGAGACGGAGTGTGAGACTCACAGTCGATTCACTCACATGTCTGGAGCTCCTTCGCAGCTCTCCCTCACTCGCCATCACACATCCAGGTCTCAATCACACGCCTACAGTTCATGTATGTGTTCGTACATGCTCCGCGATAAGCAGCTGGACATTACATGTTAAGCTCGAGCTCATAGTTCACATTTCTCTGGCTCCCGACTCTGACCGAGCACTCACCGGACACATTAAAAGCCCAGACAGCGATAATCTTCTTGTTGCATTTGAGACATGGATAGATAAAATGTAACTCTTTATTAAATCAGCTGAGCGAAAGAGACAGACGGAGAGAGAGAGAGAGGACTTGCACATTGTGTCATTTTTTAGAATAGAATAGAATATACACTTTTATTAATCCTTTTGGGAAATTAGTTCTCTCTTTCCATTAACCTTAGTTATTATTTAGAGCAGGGCTGCTGATGCGCGCTGGAAGCAACTGGGGGTTCAGTGCCTGCTCAAGGACACCACTCGACTGCAAACTATGGGGAGAGCGGGGATCGAACCCACAACCCTGCGGTTGCAGGACGGCCCTCTTACCCCACTGAGCTAAAGCCGCCCCTTTTGGCTCTCAGCAGCAGGAAACCGATCCAAAGCACTCTTCATTAAACACAACTGTCTCCAGTAAAGGGACCGTGTGACTCTGTTATACACTCCAGAGAGGCTCAAAGTAAATAATGTTGAAAAGATCTGGCAGCAGACTGAAACTGAGGAGATGTGAAGAATGGGGGGGGGGGAGGGGAAGGAGGTGCAGAGGGGGGTAAAGCTGGAATACATGGAGTGACCACAACTGACTAGCAGACGCTCTGTGAAGTGGCCTAGTGAGCGGGGAATGCAGGACAGGCCTGCGGATGGGGAGGTGGGAGGTGGGAGATGGGCGAGGGGGGCGCGGTCAAGCGAGTAAATAGGATGATGATTGTTTATGGGCTTGTCCGACAAGGCGCCAGGCCAAGTGTGTGTGTGTGTGTGTGTGTGATTATGTAATGGTCGAGGGGAGCTTGGGTGCTCCCTGCTCATCTCGAGGGATCGTGGCTCGTCGGACCACATCACCGTTAAGCGCTACCCAGCCGGTCACGGGGGGCGTACCCGAGGCCTGGGGCTCTGTGTCAGTGACTCAGGCTGACCCAGAGACGCAGCACGAGGGCAGGAGAGACATCAGTATGTCAGATAAAAGACACAAGTCTTTTGGTTAGAAGTGGATAGAGTTACAGCTCTTCCCCCGCATTTCAAACTCAGCATTTTGAAATATGCTAACCCACCTGCTCAGATATGACACACGACCCCTCCGACAAACACATCTCCCTCCCACCTTCTCTCTGAACCTCTCCGTCTCAGAACATCCATAACGGAAAGCTCTTTTTTTTTGCCTGACACAAATTGATGTGTAGCGTGAGCATTTATATGCACGCCATCTGGGCCAAGATGTGGTCAAACCTCGGCGCAGGAGGGGTCGGCTCACATCGGATCATTCTTCCCACAGAAAAGTGTCGGGCACAGACTGATTTATAGCATAATAGATAACACATGGGCGTGAGACAGAGGCTGCAGAGATAGATCCAGATCCAAGGTCAGAGAAGATGTGGAAAAAGGTCCAGCTGCGATAGGCCTCACGCTCCTTGACCCCCCCCCCCCCCCCCCCCACACACACACACACAAAAGCAAGCTCCGTGACCCTCAATATTTCTCAGAGGCCATCTGCCCTGCTCTCTCACCTTAAAACCCGCATACTGCTGCTGAGCCTCTCTGGGCTCTCACTCTGCCACGGTGGATTTCCAGCCAGCCGTGTGCTCTCAAAAAACAATACTTTGGGCCTCAAACGAGTGACCTGGAGGGGAGAGTTTGGATCACAAGTGGTAATTATCCGTCTCAAATGAGAGATGAGTGAAGGTCATGGCCAGGCCTTTGGCAGAGTGTCCTCTTTAAGCCTCTGGCTGGAGGTATTGTGTGTCTCAGAGCGGGCCAGATGCAGAGAGAGCAGACATGGAGGCTGAGTTGGCAGCTGCAGCTCTTGCCGTGGGAAGCCTCCTC
Organism: Pseudoliparis swirei; assembly: GCF_029220125.1. Classification (NCBI taxonomy): domain Eukaryota; kingdom Metazoa; phylum Chordata; class Actinopteri; order Perciformes; family Liparidae; genus Pseudoliparis; species Pseudoliparis swirei. The sequence goes on along the minus strand of NC_079410.1, from coordinate 15,330,046 downwards.
CTATATGACTCCAGTCGGTTTCCCTATAAGCAGGCAGGCTTTCGACCAGGCTCCCTCATACTTGCACCCCTCAGAGTAATAGTATCCACATGGGCCTGCACTTGTCACAGCACCACATTTCTTCATCTTCTTCAACAGTTTTCCTTCATCTGGACTTCAACTAATATTTACACCTGCAGCACATGATCGATGCCTCAGTTATCGTGGAGCATGTACACAGTGAAGTGTGAATGTGACTTCTGGGCAGCAGACTGAGGTTCCTGCTCTCGATGAGTAACCTTCCTCTGCCTGGACGAGCCCTCTATTGATTCACATGGGCAGTGTATCCGCAGCCAAAAGGAGGCTAAAAATACAAGTTTTCCGAGAATGTGTGGTCCATTCTGTCTGGGTTTCTGACGTCTCTCAGCGAGGTACGCCTTCACGGAGCTTTGTCCATCTCTGTTGGGTCCACAGGTTTATCGTGACTCACTCTCTAAATCGGACAGTGTTAGACACTGTTTCATGATAAGGATGTGAGATGTTTCACATCTAAAGCAAACCATTTCATAAGTTTGTGGTATGAGGAAGCTTCTCAGTGTCGCCTTATAAGAGCTGCCAGTCAATCTGTTTTTTTAATCAATTCCTTGTTAAATCATTTTTTTGAAGCAACGAGGCAAGTGGGAACATTTGTTCCACCATAAAACTACAGTCAGGGTTGTTTTATACACAATTAATCAATCAATTGAGCAAATAATCGGCTGATTAATCAGTATTGAAAATAACCCCTTTCTTTTTTTACAGCATGAGATTCAACAAATGTTGAATGTACTTAAGTACACCTGCAGGTGCTGTATTTTATTTTTTTCATTGTATGCATTTTTATATTTCTACTTGAATACATTTCAAATACAGAATAGTGTCTTGTTTACTTCACTACATCTGTTTTATAGCTGCAGTTACGTTTCACATCAACAAACCTATAATAAGCTAAATAAAACTGATACTTAAAGCCTCCTGATAATAATATTGAATACAGAACTTCTACTTAGTATTGTCACACTGCAGTAATGATTAACAGATCATCTTCGGCTGATTTCCGTGTAAAACTTAATTTACATTTGATTTATTCGTCCTACATTACTATATTGTTTATAACTACACCTGTGCAGTTATTTTCAGAATGTGCATGCGCTTTCTAAATGTTTAGTTGTTCTGGTCCGTGCTTTGACTCGTGGGCAGCACTGACCCCTCCCGTCCTGCACACACATGTTTCAGCGCAGCCAGAGGGAGCCCGCACGCTGCGGGTCTGCAGGGCGGAGCGCGCAGCCGTGCCCAACGCACCTCCTGTAATTTGACTGGCTTCTCCCCCCCAGCGTCAAGTTAAACACAATGCGAGTGAAGTATTTCCGGTAAATATATCAACCATAAAAGCGTAGACTTCCTGAACAAAGATCAGGAATCATTTAGTCAATTAATACACCAAATATTTAGCCAGGCTTAATCCACATGCATGACTCCCATGAGTATTCAACAGGGATGAAAGAAGTACTCAGATATTTTACTTAAGTAACTAAAAGTATAAGTTTCCTGTATTACACTTTTACTTAGGTAAAGCACAAACAAGCCTATGCAATATAAGTATAGCACAACAATACACATATATTGTTATCCATCGCATTTATATATATATTTTTTAAATTGTGACGTATTATGCATACATAAACTACTAGGTAAAGATGGGGCTAATTTCGACTAGTTAATGCTGGGTAGCTTATTCTTTAGCCTATTAAGACATCATAATGTTGTTGTTGATGCCTATTTTGTGTTTATAATTTTGATCTGCAACGTTATACGCAGTGTTGGGCAAGTTACTGAAAATTAGTAATTAGTTACAGTTACTAGGTACTTCTTTTAAAAGTAATTTAATTACTTTACTAGTTACTGTATATCAAAAGTAATTAGTTACTAGGGAAAGTAACTTTTAAGTTACTTTTATGTCTGCTTTTTTAATGTAATGAACAGTACTGAACAGTCAAACACAATAAACATATGTTGTAGACCTATTTATTGCAATCAACAGGGCAACAGGCCTTCAAATCAAGCAGTAGTACAAAAGTCCCTTTTAATACTTAACTTAATACAAAATAACTGTCTCAGTCATTTAACAATGTTTTTTTTACCACATTAGGCCCAATGAAATAAAAGTGATTGGCCTACAGTATTAACACTAATTAAAAGAGAAAACAAAGGTGCCTTGAGGTGCTGCATATAATTGAGGGGGGGGGGGGCTCACCTGTGTGCGCGGATGTGTCGGCGTGTACGTGCTGATCTGGAGTCAGTTTGGTAGGATGTGGGTATAAATAAATTATTTCAATTAAAATATGGATTTTTATTTAAAGATATTCATGTGATTTGCATGCAAAATAGGTCTACCCGAACCAGCGGACAAAAAATTCAACCAGCGGCAACACTTCAAAAGTAGCCCAATTCCGCGGGAAAACCGCGGACCTGGCAACACTGGAAGTGGCTGTCAATCACAGTGTGGCACCGTGCATGCTGGTCGAGGGGGCGTGCCTGTGATTGGCGGAGTAGAGGGGAGGCGGGGTTAACCTGTCGGAAAACGGGAGTTAAGGGTGGTTGACGGGAACCGTTGTTGTTGACGTTCGAGCTGCTGAGCCGAGAGGAACACGCTGTCTGTGTTGGTGGATGCCCAATAAAGGGAGGATTAATAACGTCGCCCCGTCTCCGTGTCATCAGTCCATAACGTCCGAGACGTTACAATATCATTGCGCCACCAAGGTCCTGCGATGTTGGATCAGAAGCAGCTAAAGTAGCCTAGCTTGTCTTCTTGTCTGCAAGTGTTCATTTTTCACAAAAGAGAGTAACGCGAGTAACGAACTCATTTAAATTTCAGTAATTGTAACTGCGTTAGTTGATTAAAAAAATACTTCGTTACATGCTCGTTACCGCTACTTTGTAACGCGTTACTCCCAACACTGGTTATACGTATAAATAAAACATTTAGTGGAGTAAAAAGTACAATATTGGCTTCCGAAATGTCGTGGAGTAGAAGTATAAAGTAGCATAACATCGAAATACTCAAGGAAAGTACAAGTACTTCATAATTGTTCTCGTTAAATAGGCCTACTTGTAAAGCACTTGAGAAAAGTTACGTGTGACATTCCACCACTTTAGTTGAAATGTTGACACGTGCCCTCTCAGGCCTTTACTCTGAAGGCCGTGTCCTCTGACTTCCGGTGTCCCCCGTATGTTCTGTCGGCGCTGCACAGAGTTTCCAGGCAGGGCCGAGCACAGAGGGCTTTACTTATGTACAACTGACTGCGGTCGGGCGGAAGAAGAAGAAGAAGAGGAGGATGAGGAGGGGGTGAACGGCCCGAAACAACGGGAACAGAAAAGGGGCTTTTTTTTTACCCCGGGAGGAAGGAAGCTGGAGAAGAGTTGACCGTATATAAGTTCGTGTGTGACCGGAGCATTGTTCCTCTCGGAGCTGCCTCTCCTCGTTGGAGCAGCAACACATCTGCCTCTCCTCGTTGGAGCCCAACAGTCTCTGTCCGATGAATGGAGTTGCTTTTTGCCTTGTTGGAATACCCCCCTACGCGGAGAACCACGTAAGTATTCACCGACAACACACCGACACCTGGGCGTGCGTTACGGCGTCTGGCCGCGGCGCTGCTGCTGGTCAGAGAGCGTGATTTCCTAAGAGGATTAACACTAGTTTGCATAGCCACTGTGGACACGCACACGCGCGCGCACACGCGGCGACATACTGTACAGAAAGCAAATGTTGGGTCAGTGTTTTTCTGCAGCTTTTGTTCACTATTGTTGGCGGCAAATGGTGCGCAACGTGTCGGCCGCTTCCCCAGAGGGGTCCGCGGTCCCCTCCGACGCCCGGGCGGCTCCAGCCTTTTGTCCGCCTCGCGCCGCACCGGGAGGCGGGCAGGCTGTCAGTGGAGACCCGGGACGTCCCACTCAGAGATGGGTGATGGGAGAGTTCCTTCTTCTTCTTCTTCTGTTGATTTGTTCTTCTTCTTTTCTACTATTAATTAGGCACATTAGTCAAAAGAACTGTCTCTATATTGATTGCACTTCCATCCCTGTTGATGTTTTTACCCACACAAGCATCAAATAGTGCCACACACACACACACACACACACACACACACACACACACACACACACACACACACACACACACACACACAGGTGGAGGTTTCCTAAGTGGGGAAATAACAGTAAATGGAAAGGTGGGGAACGTGTGAGCATCACAAGACTTCACAGCTGTAGAAAGAAACCGTTATAACTGTGTCATAGAGCGTATCTGGATACCTTTTGGGTTTTAGAAGGACACGTCCCATCCATACCCAGTGTTTATAGTCTGCAGAGCAGTGAGATAAACCGAGTTATTGTAACTTTGTTAAAGTATACGAAGTTACTCCTGCTCTGACTCCAGGAATGTGTTGTGGAGCACTGATGTGTCAGAGTGAAGTCATGACATGTCATCCTGGGCGGTGGTCTGCTTGTCGAAGGAGGCATACGCTTTGGTATACTGGGATACTAAATCTGTCCTTCTGTACACATGACATATATTGCACCTGTCCATCCTGGAGAGGGATCCTCCTCTGTTGCTCTCCTGAAGGTTTCTAACCTTTTTTTCCCCCTGAAGGGTTATTTGGGAGTTTTTCCTGATCCGATGCGAGGTTTTGGGGCAGGGATGTCTATGTGTACAGATTGTAAAGCACTCCGAGACTAATTTGTGAAATTGGGCTATACAAATAAACTGAATTGAATAGTGTGTGTGTGTGCTTTGATTTTACTCAAGAGGATCCACGTATGATGTGGTCGTGTTGGGGAGTTGCTTGGTCCACTGCTGAATCTGGTGTAATGTTTGTGTGTGTGTGTTTTATGAGGTTATATTCGCATGAGTCTCTCCTGTGTGTTGCGTTATCGCTCCTCATCATCCTTTGCTGTCACTCTGTGTGCCAAGTCTCAGATTCATGAGCACACAACTCTTTTTTTCTGTCCCCCCCCCCCCCCCCCCCCCACACACACATGTTCCACCTACCTTTGCTCCCTTTTTTTATGTTGAGAGTTCATCCCGTCTAGCAAAGCACAACGTTTCCCTCTCTGCGGTCACGCTTCAAACCTCCCTGGTTGTATGTGGATGTAACAGAGCTGCGTGGATTTATCTTTTATCTTTTACATTTTCAAATGCGTGTTTCGTTTAGTTTTGTCGTAAAAAGCTTTGTACACTAACTACTGGTGTGCCCACAAAACTGTCGCCTTAATTAAGTCATAAAACTACATTCAAAGTGTCTGATGTCCTCCAGCATGTCTCTCTCTGAATGCCGAAGCTCCAACGCCGATCCTCGACCCCTCTAATCTCAGTCCCCGACCTCTTTCATACCTGACCTTTGACCCTGCACGTCTCAGCCAACACCCAGCTCTCGCTCAGCCGGGCCTCTCTCTTTCTCTCTCTGCACGTCACCTCACTCGTCTGGAGAGAGGAGTTTATCTTCACCGCGGCGGTTTTATTGTGAAGCGCTAATTGTCTCCTTGATGTGAAACTGATCCACCTCAAAGTAAACAGCGCGGCTCGTGATTAAATGCCGGTCCACGCAGACGAGGGCGACCGACGGCGAGATGTGCAATTACACTGTAATCTGTTTTTTAAATGATTCGTTTGACTAAATGCGGCTTTGTGAGTTGCTTCAGCATCCGAGTGCGGAGGAAGCCGCGGGCGTGTCGACGGCGTGCGGCGGGTTCAATGCCGTTAGCTCGAATGGAGCCGTGCAGCAGGGCGTGTGCTGACATCAATAGAGGCAGGAGACAACAGGGCGGGGCAGGGGGCGGGACGAGCACGAGGTCTAATGCTGCATTGTGCCACGTGATGCTCGAGTGTATCGACGATGGGAAACCCGAGAGCGCCTTTATGAAAACGTCAAGCCGGTCGATGGTAAAGCCCCGTGCACGTGAAACACTTTTCCTTCGGTACGCCGCAGACTTAACGTAGCGTGATCCTGCAGGCTCTCCCGAGTGTGTCCAGACGTGACTTTTATCTTTTTTACTGACCCGTGACAGCTGCTCTCTCCCCCGTCTTCAGTCGTCTTTACATAATAGCTTCCCAACAGCCACGCCCAGGCTTCAGAGAGAGGCTGAGGCTGATCCACAGGCAGTCTTTTAGTCTTCTAGTGAGCACCAGCTGATCACAAGACCTCAGACCACAGAGGCCCCTATCCAGTCAGCAGGTCCAGGACGGGCTCCTGGTCGTATAGGCACCGCTAACTGGAAGCAGCTGCATGATGCTGCAGAGGAAAGCATTTCTGTGATCATTTGCAGATGCTTTCACCCCGTCGGAGGCACAGAGCAAAGACAATACTGCAATGTTGTGCGTTTATGAGACTCTTTGTGCAGAGTATGCCAGTTCAATGCTGTGTAATGGTGGTTTATAACCTGGGGCCTCCACCTGAGGGGTCGCAAGATCAATGTGAGTAGTTGTGATGCGATTTGGAGGTTAGTACACTAATAATGTAAATATACATTTAGCATTTCCTCGTACTACACCATATATAGTCAATTGATTATAAATGAGTGGGTAATACAATACTGTATTATTTCCCTTTTAGTCCGGACAGATAGGGATGAAGAGGTCATGTGACATCAACTCAGGTTTGCCACATCTTGACAGCCTGTTGAGTGTTGCATTATGGGACATATTACAGTATTAGCACATGCAATTCTTTCATTCATCGAAGCTGAACATGCGACATTCCCGAAACACGACAGGTATTTTGTTATTTACTGCGTCAGTGGGCACACAGAGAGCGTGGCGGCGGCGTGTTCCAGAGGGCCCCGCTGCACGCCGGTCACGCCATTAAAACGTCTCTCGCAGCTTTACACCTCGACGCCGTCACCCCCGCTGCATTCCTTAACCACGTTCCTCGAGACAACAGCTGCACCGCCGCTCGCACCTCCCGCCCACAGTCATTAACCTGGAGAGTGTGTGTGTGTTGACACACTTTAATCACACACACACACACACACAAATGACGGAGCACAGGTGTTCACAAATATACACTCTCCAGCATGTTTACATCCCACTTTAACGGTCAGAGTTAAACACAATCAAATCATAATTTGTGCACAGGTGCATGAAACACACACACACACACACACACTGTATTCCGGTGCTTTCTGTTTTGCAGATCTGACTTCTTGGAGCGTCTGATTAGTCCCTCTCCCCTGATGTTTGCATGAGGAAGTCCTTGATGCTGAATAAATATGGTGTGTGAGTGTGTGAGTGTGTGTAGGTGGGTGAAGGGCATCAGGCACCATTGACCTTGTTTACTGTGGTGAGAGGGGAGCGGCTGCTGTAGTGCAGGCGTGTTTCTGTTGCTAATGGCTCTTCATTGATCCCCCTGCCGTCAGTCAGTGGGTCTCTGTACCAGTAACGTATTGGACATGTCTGTGAGTGTGATTATTAACATGATTTAACATTTATTTTTCTAATTAGTTAGTAAAAAGTCCAGTAATTACAACACCTTCAAATCATTGTATTCCACATTGACCTGCACTATTGCATATATAGTTTTTTTGCTTGTTTCATCTTTATTTGAGACTCAATGTTTTTTTTTATGGCTGCACCATTTGATCAAATGTAAGAATGTCTCGATCATTTTAACTTTTTTCCAGATTCAGTCCGGCTTATTTGGTATCTTTTGAAGCGTTGGGCCACTGGAGCTTGATCAAAGGTCGGCTGCACAGCATGACTGACCCGGTGGTGGGTTGGCCGGTTGAAGAGGTTAATTCATTTTTGTTTGGGTTACTGGGAATGTGACTCAAACATGTGTTTTATTAAAGAAGAAAAGATGCCGGCTGAGTTCAGAAGTTGAAGGTATTACGTGTTTTCCGACGTTATCATCTGAGAGGATTGATTTCTCTGATGGAAACTGCAGCGACCCAAACCTCACTATCCAACCTGATGCCACTGCTTTCTATATCAGCTCATAGAACTACTTGGGAGCATTTTAGAGAAAGTAAGTTTTGGAGATTGGTGTTCAGCCTAAAACGTGGGTGACTTACTTGACTAGCATCCTGCGGGGGTCCCTTTTAAACTTTTATCTATTCTTATTCTTCTGTTTTCCTTTGAGTTCAGCATGTTAGCTGCACATGAAGTTTACCTGTCCCCTGAACAGGCAGCACACGTCTTCTTTCTGGCCTCCCAGCTGGATGCATTTCATGTGGCGTCTGACTCCCAGGCACTGGGAGGTTTGTTGGGAAACAAAGCCTCTCTCAGAAACAGATGAGGCCTAATTAGATTCAGCCTGTTGATGGTCTGGCCTGCGTCAGTGGCTCTTTGTATGCGGGCCTGCAGAGACCCTGTGTGGACCTGTTTGTGTGTGTGTGTGTGTGTGTCTTGTTCCTGTGCAGGAAAATAAAATACAGCATTGTACATGAGGGGCTTCATGTTGAGGTGATGCGCGTTACATCGGAGGTATGAAGAGCAGGCCAGGTCTTGTTCTGAAATGCAGACTTGTCTCCGTCTGTCTGCAGGGTCAGCCCGAAGGCAGCGAGACCGGGTTTGGATCAGGGTCAAGGTTCAGAGGTGAGGGGCCCCCTTTGTCACGCACTTGTCCCCCAGTAAATAGGCTAAAGAGGCAGGAGGGGACCCCTGTCACTGCGTGCGGCAGGTCCCACAGGGGTTAAGCAGGGGCCGCTGTGGAACCGATCCGCACTCAGATGATCAAATCCAGCATCTTATTTTGTCTTTCTCACATCCCCGATATCAAATGTGCACATTTTTGCGCGGCGTTCTCACCGTGTTTACATATTTCTTTGCAAAGAGGCCCGGTGATAAGACTGTTTGCAGAAGGCTGAATGCCGGCCCGGGCCTCGCTGCAATCAGCCTCGCTGGTTTTTACCAACAGCCGGGATTGCACTGGAATGTGAGAGACGGAGGAATGAGGAAAAGGAGGGAAGAAGATAACGAAATAGAGTGAATACTAAACACAATGAAGCAATGGAGAGAAGAGACTAAACAATCCTCAACTCATAACCTGCAGAAAAGACCCCCGCATGTCACAATGCTCTCTCTCGTAAGCAGCCAGGACCGGAGGGCGGTGACTGGCAGGCTTTAGACCTTCATGTTGTCCCAGTGGTGGGAGAGAAGGGAAAGTCTTCAAATATTAAACACATATGTTTGGATTTAGTGGAAATACAATTGAGAAACTCTTTCCAGATACAATAACCAGGTACGGATGTTTTTAATTGAAGGCATCACACAGCTGAACAATTCATGACACTGATCCAAAGATCCTGTAAATGATATCGATGAACTCATGATTAGTTTCATTATAAACAAACCTGTTATTCTTTTTGATTAATCATTTTTCCGATTAAACGTTCAATGAAAAATGCCTTGTTTGATCAAAAGATACCAAAGATATTCTATCTCCTCTTTTTTATGACAACGAAAAGTTGCCACATCAACACATTTGATCGCCATTTTTGCTTGAAAAGTTGACTAAAAGGATTTATTGATGATCAAAACAGTTGGCCATTTATTTTTTGGATCCCATATTTTCCTTATTGCCACTCAATGGCTGGGAAACGTCAACGTCTTTTAAACTTCACAACCCAACAACCTTCAGAAAGCTCCCCCAGAACCAGATCCACACATACTTGTCGTCATATCCATGTGTTTCATACATGCAGTGATTGCAAAAAATAATGCATTATTATTATAATATATATTCATTCATACACTAACACAATACACATCATCACACGTAATATCGACACGCCATGTAAACTGTCTGCATGTTCGGGTTCTGCAGCGACGTTTATGTGCCTAATTAAGGATTTCCAGAAGCGTCGCAGCGTGTTCTGCTTTTGAAGCTCGGCCAGGAAGTCATAAAGCAGCATAAGACGAGCTGTGGCGGCGTTCGCTCCCCGGGAGGTTCCTCCGTACTGTACGTGGCAGTCGGCCCGCTACTGTCCGTCAGCGCGGCTTCGTCGGGGTGAGCTGACACGCTGACCTCCATCTGTGTGACCAGGCCGGTGACATCACGGGACGGACACGATGGAGGAGCTGATGAGGAGCTGTGGATGCTGGGAAGAGATAGTGCGCTGTGGTTTTCCTGATGCCTGCTGGTCCAGCACAACACCGCCTCTGTTTACATGTTCACGAAGATCCTCTCAGAAGATAATACCGCTGGGTTTTTAAATTTGTTTACTTCTGCACCAGCGGTCCAAAATCTGCTTTCAGGGTTGAACTTGTCGTTTCAATGGAATGCTTTGACATTTTGAGAGTTCATTCGCTTTATTCATCGCCACGGGATATGTGCGTATCGACGCGCTGCTATGAAGCTGCAGCCGACACACAAAGAGTGCAGCTCGGCACGGAGACTTGGAGTTCTCCTGGCCCTCTCCAGAGCGCCTCGTGACAGATTGTTTGTTTCATTTGTATACTGACAGAAATGGAGAAGCAGCCCAGCTGTTCTTCTACAGGAAGTCACTTGTTGATATGATTTCTTAACAAGGCCCAGTGACTTTCAGCCTTCTTGTCACTGGGAGGTTTCCAGGCAACCATTATGGTCTCTCCCCTCTCGTTTGGCCTTCATAGAATCAAAACAAATCTCATCAACAAAGCATCCTGAGCCTTCATAACGTATTGCTCCGACATTGAGGGAGCAACCCTTTGGAGAAGTCGCTTTACAAATGTCATGTTGTTGGATCTGTTTCCCAGGAGGGTTAAATTAAAACTACACATTGCTGTGTTCCACAAAGGAATATACTAGTAGTATCCTTATGCTAGTTTAGATACTCCAGATTCAGCCAGGTTACTCACATGCCTCCTATATCCTACATGCTATAATCCTGTGTTGGTGGCGCATCATGGCGGGCATCAATGGGTTCTCTGTTGGATTCAGACTTGGCAGTCAGCCTCACTTTCCTCCACGTTATTACAACGTGTGTTGGTTTATCGTGCATAATTTGTGATGTGGCTAATTGCAGCTGAAGAGGTAGCAGCTTTGTTTATTTAGTGGGTTCTCTTAGAGCGATGGAGGGAACACCTCAATCAACATACTATGTGCATGCGAATATAGAGTGCGTTTTTATTTTAACCATTGCCAAATTCCAGCTTTCTTGTCTTTGAGCCGTTTCTGTCCTGGACCCTAGATCCTCTCTCTGTTACCTTCTTTGGTCATCTCCTTTCGGGAAACTCCTGTTTCCAACTGCTGTTGTTGCTTTCATTTCGTACGTTTTTTTCCTGAACCTTTGCGGCCGCAAACATTCTTCATCTCGACTCGGCTGTGCTTTTTTAGAAATAGCTTCTCTGAGCTCTATGCCATCCTTATAGCGTGATGTATTCGTGTGTAAATCTGCGCCATAAAAGGTTTGTTTCGGTGTGATTCTCGTGTATCCAGCTCCCTTCTTCTCCTCCCGCTCAGTTTACAGAACCAAAGCTGACGGGCCGGTATGTTTCTATTACCGTTCCTCTCCGCTTTAAGCGGTGCTAATGTGTCTTTCATCTGAATAACAGGGTAAAACTGTGTGTGTGTGTGTGTGTGCCGAAGCAGGGAGAAAACCGAAAGCAATGACAGCTCGAGCTCTGACCTTTTTCTTTCTGGTCATGAAACCACGAGTGGACAGTTTATTTCTGCGGGGCGAATGTGAGACTCGGAGTCGTTGCTACTCCTGCTTTTTAAAAGGCCGCTAACGCGGAACGACAGAGGCTAAACGCAGGGAAACAACATCCGCCTGGCATATGGATCTCATCGGTACATGAAGCAAACAACAAACACCCACAGCATCCCTCTCCACGAGAGATGTCCCTCGTGGTCGTCGTCTGCAGCGTGACCCGGGAAGGAGAGGAGAAACGAAAAAGGAGGTGGAAGGGTGAATCGGCAACGCTTTGGATTTAATGTGCTGGTTCTTCAGTTCACACGGTGTGTGTGTGTGAGAGGAGAAGCTCATGTGATCGTCTTCGCTTCGGTATCCGGGCTCGACCAGATTGGAGAAAATGTCGATTTTTACAGAAGAGAGGAGAAGTTCTGTCCGCCCCGAAGACTCACGCTGCGATTGATTACGAGCGTGTGAATATCTTTTGCCCAGTGGCACCGCTTGTTCAAGAGGTCAAGAGGTCAGCGTCGGCCCGCGGAGAGTCACGAGGGTTGGAAAACAGATTGACATTTGGGACGGTGTGTGAGAAAATAAATCTCAGGGAATACTTCAATTCCTCTTACATTGTGGACTTGGCCAGCCGTGTCAGGAGCAGTGCTTGAGTGAGTCTCTTAAAAGCAGTGTATATATGAGCAATCATCAAATAGTTTCCCATCAATACTCCCCAAATACCCCGAAACAATCCACAATTCTCAAGAGACAACAATCTGCCGGTGGGAACCTCATCAGGAAGTACTGTTGATGAAATGAAACGACTCCGCTGCTCTGAAGGCTCCCTAAATGGATGCCGTCCACCCCCGGACTCCACTTTGAGAAGCGCTGGACTGTACGACCCTGTGAGCGCCGAGCGGTGGAGGACTTCCTCGGCGTGGTGCGAGCGGCGGTGCGTGGCAGGAATGTCCAGGGCCGTTGCAGGCCACTTCGCCGGCTCCAATAAGCACCGTGCAGTCCGGCCCTCTCTTTTGATTCTCCTCTCCGGCTCAGTTAGCCCCCCCGACCTGGCTCGGCCTCGCCTCCACCACGCCCTAAGCCCTGGACCGCTGCCTGGTTTTGGCTGGAGATGGATCCACGGCTTTCGGGGTCCAGCCAAGGAGAACGGCGGCGTCATCCTCCGCTCCCAAACGTATAATTTTCTCCTGTTAATGACACAGAGGCAGAGATGGTGCTAAATATATCTGGGCTTGTCGATGGGGAGCAGCCAACAAAGAGGGGGGCTCCAAGTATGGCCGCCCTTCACCCAGACGTAGACGACGGAGGAGGAGGGGAAACGGGAGGCCTGTGGTTTTCTGCTGCCGAGGCCTCTGCTCCTAAAAACAACCAGCAAAGAAAGAGAAGAGGCAGGGGAAAAAGGAGGGGGGGGGCGGTGCGGGGGTTTGGCTCTTATTGCAGCGGAGCTCAGACGTGACGCTCTGATTGCTCCCAGCGGTAGTGGTCGTACAGACGAGAGAGAGGGAGGGGTGGAGGGGGGTGGGGTACAGTGCAAGAGGAGCAGGGTTAGCTCCTTGCCAGATGACGTCATGGGCCTCATGGTACACACACACACACACACACTTCAGGACCCAGATGTATCGGCTCAAGAGAAAGTACAGCTGCCACGCTGCTTCACTGTGATCCTCCGATACGGCCGGATGCGGCGAGCTCCCGTCCGTCTCACCGTCCATGTTTTTCGGCGATAACACCTTCAGCTGAAACAGATGTGTTGGTTATTCGTGCTCCGGTGCTGCTTAAGACCGGAAGGAAAACAAAACTCCATCGGCAGTGCATTTGTTTTTGTGAAGCTCACTGGTTTGGTTTCCAAATTCAGAATTCAGTTATACTGACTAGCCCCCGTTTTAAAGGTCGAAGTTGTTTAAAAATCCGTATCAAATGATCTCGAAGGCATCGATGTAAGAGATTTAAGTCGCAATCTCTGAAAACATCGGCTGTGAAAACCAATTCCAAACCTATAATGAGCAGAAATGTCTTTGGCGACAACGTATTTTTTCTTCTCTTGCTGGAACAGAAGCACCTTGTTGGTTCTCATGGCAACTGTTAGCATGGAGGTGACGGGTGACTGAGACCAGGTTGAAGACAGGTGTCAAGGTGAAGCCTCACAAAAGCACATAGTTATTCAGAGTGGGGAGTTATTTTGTTGTTGTTATTTTAGTTGTTTGTTACATGTTATTGTATCCGTTTACTTATATTACAGCAATTGTTTGAGGTGTGTTGTTGTGTACAATGTGTTGTGTGTTTGTTGTTTTTTTTATATCATTTTTTTTAATTTTTTTTTCCCAACAATCAACGTATATTTACCCCATGTTGTGGAGCTGAGGCAGACAAAAAGCACGCTCATAAGCTACAAACCATCAATAGGAGGCCTGAGTTATTATAAAAGATAACTTACCCCCCTAAAAAAGCACATTTGTTACTTACCTTGTGGGAGTTATTCGTGCAGGCATTTTGGATTAGAGTTGTTGTTATTGACATGTTATTGTATCCTGTTACAAATATATCGCTCCACTTACTGGGCTATAAAATGGGTTTGGAAGTGTATCAAAACCACTGCTGCCTCCAGGACAGAACAGTTGAGTCAAGCGGGTCAAAGGCTCACATGGGATGGTTCCTCCCCCCACACACACACACACTCGCACACAAATACGAGTAATATAGCGTGTAATAATTCATCAACACCCCTCGGTGTCCCTGAACGTGGCCGACGCGCATGGGGGCAGATGAGGGTCGCTGTCATTTGGCCTTCAGTCTCGATGACGCAATGTACGGGAGATACTTGGAGTGCATCTGTGAGGGAATATGTGCACGTGTCCTTACTCTCTCTTCACCATCTGCTCTCTCTCACGTCCTCATCCCGCTTTCTGCCTTGGATCACTCTCTGCCCTCATTTTTTATTCTCTCCCCCGGCGTTCACTTTCGAACATCTGTTACCCCCCATATCCCGTGTTCCCTCGTGGCAGATGTCGCATGATGGACACGTGAGGGTTTTGTGTTATGGATCACATGACGAGAGTTTTATTGTTGCAGTTTGCTTTAGTCAACGTATATCTACTGGTCATGTCTACAGCAGGGCTGATTATTGTTATTATGTATGTATATATAGTTGAAACAGAACAATTAAACGACAGAAAATAGTTTAGTATTATATCACTGCCATTCTCTCTTTTATATTGCTGTAATCTGAATATGTTTATTTTCTGGGCTGTTGATCACAACAAGACATTTGAAGATTCAGCTTGGACTTAAACCATTATTTAAAAAATAACCAACAGACCAAGAAACATTATTAAATTGGTTTTGTTTTTCAAGTAAAGAAAGTAAAGCAAGTCCTCACATTTTAAGAAGCTGAATTCACCAAATATTTGTAATTTTTTGCTGAATAAATGACATTAACCATCTACGTATCTACTTGAGCCGATTAGATGAGTCGACCGACAGAAAAGGAATCAGCAACAACTTCGATCATATTTTCATCATTCTGCAAAAATGCCATATTCACATTCTCACATTTGTGTATTTGTGTTCGACACAATAATTTGCCCAATATATTTGGATGACTGAGGGTGAACGAAGAGTCGTTATTGTTTCCAGCTTTGTGTTTCCACGCTGACAGGACTTACATGGCGTCATGGCAACAACAAGCACATGTAAGGGACGCATGCGTGATGCGTTGTTGGCTTCTTGAGGAGGAGACCTGCTCGGACTGCAGGAGTAAACTGTGCATTGTTGTTGTTGTTGTTGTGTACATCCTGGTCGGTCAGGGAGGCCCGGACCACCCAGCTCCCGCCAGCTGTGGGTTGACGGGACATCTGACCCTCTGAGTCCACCTGCTCTCGTCTCTGGACTTCCAGAGACTGTTTCCAGCTCAAAGCCCACAGCAGGTGTGACCTCTTTGACCCCCCCTCCCCCAAACTCAGACGTTATTAATTAGTAGTTGACACGAGGGCACCGATAACTGCTCATATGTTGACTCACCCTGCACAGTGCACACACACGTCCCTCTGCCAGCCGCTGCAGCAGCACTACGTGATGGTGTATGTGGCTGCATGTTGAGTCCCCCCCACCCTTTGCGTCCCACTGGGCTTCTTCTCGCCCCTCTGCTGTGAGACTCTGCGCTGGAGCTGCCCTCTAGTGGCTGCTCCTGTTAGTGCAGCCAAATAAGCCAATAGATTCTTTTGGCACTGAGTTTGACTGGAGATTAACTTTAAAATGAACCTGCGAACAACAGTCGTGTCCTCTTCTCCCCCATAGAATCCAGATTACTGGTCTAGACGGTGGGATGGACTCCATCACTGGTTAATATGAAAGGTCTTTTCCTTCTTTGATCAGATATTTTTAGACTAACAGTCTGATTTGAGACTATTTATTTTGACAAAGCACTTTTTTCAAAACTTAAATGATACCCAGCCGTGTGTGTAACGTTAAGGTCCAAAACTATCAAGTACACGCGAGAAAAAAACTAAAAAAAGTTTTTTTGGAGAAAAGATAAACAAAATCTTTCCCTCACATCATGTTCATCAACTCAGATGTATCTTATAAAACCTTCGCTGTGCATCATGCATATGCTTGGGATTCTCTTGTTGTCTGTCATTTATAACAGTGTGATGACACACGGCACCTCCCACGCCACATGTTGAGTCCGCAGTGTGTGAGTGCCGTGCTTCCCTCGCCAGCAGGGGACAGGATTCACACTCTGAGCCGAGGAGGTTTCTCTTCGCTCATCACTCATATAAACGGAGTCCTTCATCTCGTTCCTGGCGCTGTCGTGTCCGTTTTTTGGGAGTTTCATTGTGAGCATAAACCGCGGCCATGTCCTTTTCTGATTTGCTGCCGCCTGTGTTGAGAGAAAACGTCCCACCGGTCTGGGTTTGTTTGTGACCCGCCAACTAAAGGCTCCCTCAGCCTTCCTGTGTACTTCCCCTCAGGCCTCAGTTGAGTCCTCCTCCTCACCTCTGTTCTAAAATGTGTCGGTGGAGAAATGTAGTTTAGTCTTGCGAAGGCGCTCGCAGTGGGGAAAAAAGGAGGAGGGAGGCCTCTCTGTGTGACTCTGTCGGCCCGCGGTCGTGTTATGAGTGTGGTGGGGATTAAAACATATCACCGAACTAATCTGTGCGTTACACCGACAGCCAGGCTCCACAAACACCTCCCTCCTCTCTCCCTCCTTCCTCAGCCCTCTCACTTTTCCACGGGTGATATTGTTATCAGGAAATCAAAAGCCGGCGCGTGGCGCCGATCTCCGAGGAGCCGCCACGCGCCGGCCTTTGATTTCCTAACTCCCAGGAGCTCCGAGCTGCCAGGTTGTGATGGAGAACAAATAAGTGATATGAAGTGTGCCTCGCCTCCGGGCTGCAGTGTGTGTGTGTGTGTGTGTGTGTGTGTCGTCTGAGCAGATAAGGGAGCTGAGCTGCACTGATGCACGAGCAGCTGCTGCGTGTGCGGCCTGCTCGGGCACGCGCCAGCCGAGCAGGAGACGGGGTGGGAGACGCCGCTGTTGTCACAGCTCTTCATAGTATACTGCCTTAGTCCTCCTTTTTTGTAAATGCCTTTATGGTTTACCTTTTGTTTCCATATTAGACACCGCTCACTTCCTCCTTGTGCCAAAACTAAGTGTTATTAGACAAAGGTGACGTGAAATCCCCACTCGGCGCCCGTGTGTTTTCAGATATTAAACTCTTTGTCTGGGATTTTGCACTGGAGAAACTCTGGTGTTCTGCTGCTGTACGCACCGGCAGCCGGGTGCGGTTTCATCTCACGTCCCTCCCTCCTGGAGGAGGATCGGACCTCCTTCCGTGATCCAGTCTCTCCGCCGGGCGGTACGTCCAAACCCAGAGAGAAAAGAGTGACCCCCCCCCCCCCCCCCCCCCCACAGCCACAGCCCTCTGACTTTATGAGGAACCCTAATTACATAGTCTGGTATATTTATACTCGGCTGTGACTCAGTGTGGTGTGTGTGTGTGTGTGTGTGTGTGTGAAAGTGTATCCCATCCAGGCATGAAGTGGAGTGTCGTTTTAGCTAAATTGTGTCTGCGCTCATTTATAAACAGATTCCTTCAAAGTGACACTTTTCTTTAGAAAGAAAATGAGCACCATGTTGTTCCAAAAACAAAAAGAGTGATACAGAAGCTTTGAAAGGAAACATTGCTCATGCAGTTCAATACACTACAGCCATAGGTGGTCTTTTTTGAATGGCTTTAGTATTAGCTGATGTTTCAATGGTTCAACATTTTAAACTTTAACACTTTAATGTCATTAGGGTTGTTTGGAGTTGGTCTTGGATGGAAAGTCTGTGTTGGGAACCTGAGGGCATCGAGATTCAATGACACGGGCGTTTACCAGGCAAGGAGGTCTTTCATGAAATCCACTATGGGTTGCATTATGGGAAGTGTAGGATCCAGGGTTTTTGAGCTTGACCGATACTGACACACACACACATACTGTTATTTTCCGACATGGCCAAGATGTTGTCTAAAGTAGTTATTTTAAAGCTCTTTGGATTTGTCTTTGTTTACATTGCAATACTACAGTGTTGAAGTCGCACAATGGCAAAAGAACTTCAATCTTCTATATCTGTAAGTTCTGTTTTCCATGATGTGGATATAAAAAGGAAATAAAGCAAGAAAGCAGTTAAAAACAATGCGACTCGTGGGATTAGAGCCTAAAACCATCTGATTTCACTCTTGACATAACAGTGAATACTTTCATTTTAAGCCCCCGGATTAAATTTCTTTGTATTTATCGCCTCATCAATCTCGACAGACTACTCGGGCCTGCAGTGCGTGTTCTCGTACGCGCAGCATCGTATCCAGAGGGTACGGTCTGCGTGACGTCGGCGGCCCTCTCCAGTCGAGTCGGTACTTGTCCCGCGGTGCGGCAGGTGGAACCTGTCTAACCTCGCCGGTAACGGATGTGCTGGGATGTGCGCTGTGTGAACAGCGATGAGCGTCGGAGGGGAAAGTCAGTCGTCTGAAACAACATGGTCACCTGCCTGCCGCTCTCCAACGGATCCTGGACACCGGGCTGTTTGGTGAGAACTTTGCCAGGGGGGGGGGGGGTCACCTTTCTCCTTTAGTGGCGTGGTGTTTGGGTGTCACTGTGCTGTATGGGTGCATCCTGCAAGAGAGAGAAAGAGAGACAGTGTGTGTGTGTCTGAGCAGGAGTTTGATAAAGAGTGCATGTTGACATCCAGTAGCAGCCGTTTTATTTTGAAAGCGCTCCTTACTCTCATCTTTTTTTTCCATTTTCTCCTCTCATTATCATCTTTCCTTCTTCATTTTCCCCTCTTATGTCAAAAGAAAAGAAAAAGAGTGAGACAGTCCACACAGCAGCGGGGCAAATGTTTTCTTTTCTCTTTGTACTGGAAATTGGCCTCTTCTCTGTGGTTCTTTTTTTCTCTCCTTTTTTTTCTTTGGGTCTTCCCTCTGGGCGGAGGGGAGGCGGCAGAGGCAGGGTCGGCTTTTGTGGAGTTTAGCGCCTGGATCACAGCTTTGTCACTTGTGTTTGTGTCGCTCACACACACACACACACACATGAAGCACACGTGCAGCCCTAAAGCTTCGTCTACAACAATCCAGTGGATCTACCCGGCAGCAGGTCTCCGTCCGGACCCCCTTCCCCTCCGACGTCTGGCCTCAGCGGTGTCCGGTGCTCTTGGATTAAACGGCGGAGCTCCAGCGTTCTGTCCATTACAGCTGTTTGCTTGCTGATGACTATCGGACCGGCTCGCGTGGAAGAGAGGAGCGATTGTTTGGATACGGATTGAGTCACAAAAACAAGGAAGAAAGAGAAAGCCAAACAAAAACAAAAACAGAGTGAGGGATGGAATAGCTGATGCTCGCTGAGATCAAGACACTTTTGGTTCAAGATGACAGTTGGATGAAGGGATTTGTTTGGCACTAGAGAGAAAGAGGGAAGAAAAGAGAGCGAGAGAGAGAGAGGGAGGGAGGAGAGAGAGAGGATCCAGCCCTCTGGGACGGCGGTGTATGTTTTGGGGGTGGCTTTGTATGCAGAACATCACCGGACACCGACGAGAGGGTCAGTGGTTCTCCGTGTGTGTCTGTGGTGAAAACAGACCGAACTCCTCCGTCTGCTGCCCCGGAGCCTCGGCCCCTCTGAGAGGGTTTGAATGTGTGTGTGAGAGATTTGGAGGCTGTGACGTTGAACTCTTGGGATTTAAACTTTCTGACCGCGATGGAGTGGAGCCAGGGGACGGGGCGTTAAGACTCTTGACTGACAGGAGAGTCCCAGAGGAGGATTCATTTTGGACGTCGTCCACAAGCTGTGGGTAGTGTGTGTGTGTGTGTGTGTGTGTGTGTGTGCGTGGGCAGCCCATGAGGGATGCGGATCTGAGGAAGCTCCGAACCCCAATGCCCACTGCGATGCTCCCGTGCCCGTCGCAGGCCGGGTCTGACTGGAGCTTCCAGAACCCGGTGGGGGTGGACTGCAGCTCCCCGGAGCCTCGCTGCATCTGGCTGGCGGTGCTCCGCAGGGCCACGGGTTCCGCTCCGCCGCCCACGCCGCCCACCACGTCCGCTGGGCACAGCCAGAGCTCTCACCATCCCAGGGTAAGGACGGCTCTTCCTCTGGGGACACGGAGTCGTCGCTTTGGAGCTTCAGTTGGTTGCTGCGGTTAAATGACGGAGGGTTTTAAATCCAATGTTTTAGTTGGAGGCGATAATAATAATCATATATGGATGTTTTTATGCATGAGCAGGTAATGATTGGTTATTTTTTTGGATTCATTACATTTGAAGCCGTTGGATGATTCTTCTAGTTTAAACTATGATTTGATTGTTACAAATATATTGATTACGTGTCTGTCAATCAGTATTTGAGTGTTACATAAGATTATCATGTGAATGGGTTGTGTGCTGCCCGCGGGGATAAGATGACACTCTGTGATATCTGCAGATGCGTCTCCGTCTCCATAACCGCCGTTTGGGATGTCAGTCGTGTCAACAGAGGAGCCGCGTCACCGTTCCCCTGGTGTCTGAGCTGTTGACAGGTTCTTGAACCTCTCACTGGCGGTTGCGTTGCCTTCAGGCTGTTGTTGTTTGGCCCTCGCTGCGTCTTCGGCTCGCCGAGAAACAACGTGGCGCCGCGTTGTGTTGATGGATTGAGATGCACGGTTAGACTATTACTGGATGTAGTTTCGGGATACCGTCCATTCAGAAAGTTTCCAAAAACTGTCACTCACCTGTGCGCTTGTTTATTCTGTCTGCCATGGGAAGATGTGACATCATTCTTGTTATTTGGCTTTTGGCAGGTTGTTTTGTGATGGGATTGAATGGTAATCAATGATGTAACGATCCTTACAAGGCAAGCAGCTACCAGTACAAACATAATTATATATATACTTTATTTATTTATTATATACAATTATTAAATCATTCATAATTTTAATGTGTTTTTCGACCACTTCCTTTTGTAACTTTCGAACACACTTCCAATGCTATATACGATGGATAAAGCAATGAAGTTATGCATTACCCTAAAATGTGGTTCAACTTATTTCAGCCGCTGCAAATATAGACACAATTAAACGGAGGCCGGTTGAGCCTCCTCCACTCAAACATCTGGATCTCTTTGTAGTTTCTCAGCTGACGTGTGATTCAGCCCGTGTGGCACATCGACCCTCTGGTCCCTTGGAGGGGTTTCTAATTAGCGGCTAAAGACAGATGTGTGTGTGTGTGTGTGTGTGGGGGGGGGGGGGTGGGCTGCTAAGTGCCACTTCTTGCGAGGGCTTGTGGAAGCTGTGCGGTTGCACGTCCCCTCCCCCCAACAATGCTCGAAGAATTTAGGGCATCTCATCCCCACATGATCTCATTTATGTGGAACATTACCTCCTCCTTTTAAACCATTTTCCCTGGTTGTTAACACCCCCCCCCCCCCCCCCCCAAGCCGCCCTCCCCACCCAATGACACAGTGCCACAATCAGGAATGTGAGTGTGGGGGGAGGAGAGGCTGTATGAACACAGCTGGGCCAGACACACAACGTACGCATACGTTTTGTTTGAAGAGAGAGAGAGAAGTGCTCACATCGTGCAGCAGGTCATACGGTCTTACGGTTTGTGTTTGTTGTGACTTCGTTAAGATTTCCTCGGCGGTCACGGGGTCGGCTTTTGTCTTTGTACCACGAGCAGTTTTTTTTAAGGCTTGTAATTATTTCCCTGCAGCATCCCTCAGTAGAGGGAGAGTCAAATTGATAAGAATAACATAGAAACACCTCCATGAATGAAAATCCTCTGACGGCAAAAGCAGCGACCTTATTTCCTCCCAATGAGCTTATAACGTGTACAGAAAAGCAGCTCCATGAAATGCACACACATCATAATTGAATACGCTTTTGTGGTGACGGTAGAGCAGGAAGGATGAAAAGTCATCACGCGGTCACGAACGTGTCTCTGAGCTCCCGAGCCGTCCAGTCAGAAATATTCTAAAACGGACGCTCCTCCAGAACCACAATGTCAAACCGTATATAAAAACACAAATTAGCGATATAGCCGCGAGCCACGTGTCCCTGAGAGAAAAGAAAAGTACGATATGTTTTGCTCTTCAAGTAGAACATCCCGTTTAACCGCTATTGTCTCGTCACCTGTTGGCCTCGTTGAGCCGGCAATGGGGTTGAACTGGTTTCTGAGCACACATACTTTAGTCATATTGCCACGTTGGTGCACGCACACACACACACAATCTCACATATTGTTATGTAAATTTCTGAGCGATGTGGAACATTTTAATTGGTTTGGCATGTCTATATTTCTAAAACTTTGGTTGGGTTGTTGACAGCGCGGCGGGATACTCTTAAACTCGTCGTGAATCTCCTCCGCAAGACACAGGATGCACATCGACCTGCAGAGGCGGTGCAGCGCGCCCTCCCATGTGGCCGGTGAGTTCACCGGCATCCCTCTGCTGTTCCCACTCGGCCGCCCGGCTCGGGGGTCGTGGGCGCAGACAGCTACAGCCATCGGGATTAAAGGCTCGTCAGCGTTTTTTCACGTCCGTAAAGCTCCACTTTTCAAACAGGTTGCAGCTCTCAGCTGTTTAAAAGGCCATTGTTGTTCTGCCCTGCTGGGCTTTCAGCAGGAGCCCGGCTCCCCGATGGCCGCTGCATTCCTGCATCCTGCTTTGGAGTGAGTGGATGGAGTGAGGAGAGGAGTGTGTGTGTGTGTGTGCGTGTTAACACATATGTAGTGGCTGATGATTAGGACTGCAGCAGGACAATACCATCATGTCCGAGAAAAGCCTCTAACAAACAGAAAATCAATTTTTACTGGATTTTCCGAAAGATTATAATCCACAGTTTTATTTGTATTTTTTCTATTTTGTATACATTTTTTATGTTTCGACAAAGCTGAACTCTAGATTTTGGCACACGGTTTTAGAGATTTACACTTCTAACTAAACAGACGTGTTATAATCCTATCAGCAGGACATCCACTGCTCTCCACTTATTTAGTCTTTTCAGTCATGCATCTTAATTATCTGCTCTCTAATTGAAATTAGGAGGGGATATAACCACAGGGAAGAGCTGTGTGTGTGTGTGTGTGTGTGTGTGTGTGTGTTCACCACTTCACCCACTAAACACACACTCAAAGCAGGAAGCCGTCGTGTGGTTACGAGCTGCTTTGCATATTCAAATCCAGTAGTTTCTCAGGGCGGCATTTTTTTGTGCTGTGTTTCAATGACATCATTCAGGTGGTAATGGGATCCCCTCGTGGCTGTGTTTTATCTAAGGAGCATTCAGAGTTTATGTTGATATTGTAGTTAACTTCAAGTGGCGAGGACGTGTCAGGCAAAAAGAGTGCAGGATACAAAGGATGCATTTCTGTAGGAGAGGAGGAAATAGCAAATGTCAATAACAAGAGCGAGGTTTCCCTTCTCTGTGCTCTGAGCCTGCACAGGAAGTCAAGTTTAGACTTAAGAACCACAGAATTTTTTTTTCCAAGTGCCTCGTTGGTTAAACTGAGTGTCTGGAGAAACCCGAGCATGTCAGCAAGTTTGGGCTCTTTGTGTGTGTGTGTGTTGCTTTTGGGGAAAACCGGTAGAAGACAAACTGGTCGTGCCGAGGCGACGGATACGAGAGAGGATGTTTTCGGGCTCCTGTGGGAAAACAGGGGACTGATGACTCGGGAGAATAGCCGAGTGGCGACGCACGTCCCACTCGGTCCGGAGCCGGCCAACGGGGAACCGTGCTGCCTCCGAGACCCAGTCAGACCCTGTGTGTTCTGGGTAATCACAGGGTTTGGTATTCCCAGCGCCGGGAGGGGCCAATGCGGTTGAAACCGGCGTGCTGGAGCCTGTCTCTCGCTGGGGCCCGATACTCCTCCTCTTCGTCCTCTTCATCCTTCTCCTCTCATTCACTCTCTCGGTGCTCCCTCCCCTCCTGTGCCGGTTACAGTGTGTGCTTCGACTTGTCAGAGCCAAACCGCTCCCTCGGAGGAATTCTCTTCCTTCTTTTCAACCGTTTGCTTTTTCATTTCCTCTTTTTTCTTCTATGTCTTTCCTTTCTCTTTATCATTTTTTATTCGACACCCCCAAACATTCCTCCTTCCTGGAGCACTTCTTCATGCTGTTTTCATGCCACATAATAGGCCTCGGTTCTCGCCTCTCAGAGGAAATAGCAGGGGCTGCTTCCCATTGTTTAGACTGCAAGGCTTTGTGTGTCAAAAGCATTTATGCATCTGTAACATATCTACTATATATTTAACTGAAAGTATGCTTTGGAAAATGGTGTGTTTGAACATGTGGAAGAGGGAATGTTTATTCCATTGTATATCTTTAAACTTAAAAACATAAGGAATCTAAATGTTCAAACTTATTTTGCGTCTCATTAGCACACGAAAGCATGTGAGGAGGTGGGAGGGCGGTGAGTGGAGGACCAGAGAAGGATGAACATGTGTGAACGAGTGGAAGAGCCTCCGTGATGGAGAGTGGAAGAACTGCGAGCCTTTTTATTCACAGGAGCATCTGGTGATGCCGCCCCGCAACGCCACCAAACTTCCTGCCTCACGACTGCCACTTCCTGTTGTTATGTGGCCGCATTACAGGCCTGTCGGGTCAAGTGTGTGTGTGTGTGTGTGTGTGTGTGTGTGTGTGTGTGTGTGTGTAAACATGGGGTGCTCATTTCGTGGGAGGGTTGCTGCTTATAGTCCAAACACGTTTATCTCTGTTCCGCTAACATTAAAACCCACTAACACACACATTCACACACTTTAAACTGAGTTTCAAGAAACACAAAAAGGTTACGGGGTTTAGATGTTTTTTGGTCAGCTGACTTTTTAATTAATAGCGTGAGTCAGAAGCTTTTTGGTAGAGGCATAAATCATTCTAAGTTACTTTAAGGGAACAATCACACCTATCTTGTGCAAGTAATTTGCTCTTTTTAATTGTAGCCCCGGAGCGTTCTCTTTGACTTCCCGGCTGAATAACGCTGGCAACAAACACAGGCGCACCAAGCCGCACCTGGAGCGTCCTAAAACGCAGCTGTCTGTCCACGGCCTCGTGGACGGAGGCTGTTCTGTCGCTTGTAGGAAAGGAATTTAGATCTATCTTCTGATCCGAGGGAACTTTTTCCATGCTCATGAGTCATAGTCTTTATCATCGGAGTGTTTGTAGGATGGGTGAAATCCAGGATGACTCATATTAAACCCATTTCTCATTTGAAATAATTAGCTAATTAATAAGACGTCAGAAAATAGTGACACATGCCTTCACACTTTTCCCCCAGGCTAAATAGTCTCGATAGCTTGTTTTGTTTAACCAGCAATCTAAAACTCAAAGATATCCACTTTGCTCTAATTGAACACTATTTGAATAAATACCTAATATATATTTGAGAAGCTGGAAGTGGTACATGTTGGGCTTTTTTTGCATGAAACAGAATTTTAACAATTAATGGCATATCAAAGTGTATGCAGAAGCTTTAGTACGGTGCGGTGATTGATTTGGGACGACGCACAGATAATGATCCTGAACTGTCTCCTGTATTTTAGATCTGCTCCTTAAGTCAGAGAGGCCGAGGGAAAGTTTGACAGTGAACATGCAGCACCAGATAACTAAACCACAGACGACGTGACCTCCTCCTCCTGTTTGCTCAGGCGGTTGTGTTTGATTGACGGCTGTGGGCCGTCGGGGCAGCAGGGGAGTGATAGTTCTCACGTGTGTCTGTCAGCTGAGCGAGCCGGGCTTATTTACTCGGCTCCAGGAATGAGATATTTAGAGAGCGGGGTTCAGATTCTCTGTCAGATGTCAGCGCAGGGTTTGCCTCCTCGGTCCTGTCTCCATGTGGCCCTCCTCGATGGTGGAAATATGCTTATGGGCTATATTGTCATATTGCCGTGGCCCTGTTGATGCTCCGCCCACTCCTCCTCTCTACCTCCATCTGCCTGATGGATCATGGAGGTCTGGATCGTGGTCCATGACTACTACCAACTATTCATACACTCTGTCATATTCATTGAATGTGTTGTAACTCTGAAATGATTCCTTCTGGTCACATGACATCTCTTGCTTCTGTCCATCCTGGAGAGGGATCCTCCTCTGTTGCTCTCCTGAAGGTTTCTTCCCTTTTTTCCCTGTGAAAGTTTTTTTTCTCTATTTCTTGGGAGTTTTTCCTGATCCGATGTGAGGTCAAAGGTCAGGGATGACGTATGTGTACAGATTGTAAAGCCCTCTGAGGCAAATTTGTAATTCGTGAGATTGGGCTTTACAAAATAAGCTGAATTGAATTGAATTGAAATTGTTCTGACCTGGCTTCATTCAGGCAGTCGAGGGGTGATGTCACCAGTTTGTCCGTCTGAAGTCGCCTTGTGCATCTGGAGGGAACCATAGTGTGTTGCATCGAGAAAACGGCATTATTTCTCCAGGGTTGGTATCAATTATGCGAAAATATTATAGATTCTCCTCTGGATTCGAGGGAAAGGATGATGATCATTCAGTTCTGCATCATTTATATTGAAGAACATGTTCGGCATCTGAACATGTGATAATCTCAGATTTATATCCCATGGATGTCATTGGAAACACATCTACCGTAAATATCTGTAAATACAAATGCTGAATATTTATTTATTTACTCCATATGTTCTGGATGTGTTGGCCATAGCACTCTCCTATGGACTTTATTTGATAACAACAGACGTTGGTGGTTGAAGAACCCATTTTTCGACCATCAATCTAAACGTATCAAAAGCATATAGAAACTGACTCTCTCTCTCTCTCTGTCTGTGTCCACAGGGTAAGGGGCGGAGGGATGGTCTCTCCTCAGCCGGTGACAACCCTCGGCCAGCGATGGCGACCCGGCCGGGAAGGGAGGGGGTCGGCGTGGGCTGGAAGGGTCCCCGGACGCTGGTCCTCCATAAGAACTCCTCTGGTTTTGGCTTCACGCTCCGCCACTTCATCGTCTACCCTCCAGAGTCGGCCCTGCACACCAACCAGAAGGTGAGACCTGCAGGACCTCGAGAGATTTGAGTTTCAAGATGTTGAAAGGTGTTGAATTATGTTCGACATAAACAACCTTAAGGACGGGCCTCGTGTTTTTCTTCCTTTTTTATTTAGTGTCAAGTGTCGTGAAGTTCTTTTTTCAACTTCCATGTTTATTTTTACAGCGCACATGGTCTCCATTTCAACCTCGCGGGCGTTTAAAAGGCTTTTCAAAAGCTTTACATTTAACTTGCTGAACAGAGACAATTTGAGCTTGGAGATAAAGCAAATCAGCCTGGAGTGGAGGGTCAGGGAGTTGGAGATTATCAAAATGAACTCACAGACACAAGGAGAAAGCCAGCAGACTAAATAAAGACATTGGTGAAAACAACCGAATTTCCCTTTTTGACCACCTCCAAACAGACGGACTGGGAAGTCTCCATTGTTGTTCAGTATCAGATCACAGGCCGGAGTTGTTTTTAGTTTCTGGAGAATTCAGGATTGTTCTGGTGTTTTGGAGCCGTCCTCCATGCGAGTGAGCGGTTACTTAGCTCTTTGAGGTGTGGGGGGCAAACGGCTCCAGATGTGAAATTGAGGGATGTGGAGGCTGGGGTGGGGCGAGCCAGCTGAAACAAGGCCTCTATTATTATTCTACCACCCCACCATCCAGCAGCTGCAGATAGGGACACAGATTGAATGAGGTCTGTTGTCTTAGCCTGGTACCACTCTCTGGCAGGCAGGCCGTACCAGGCCGGCCTCGGACAATGAGCCCACTGCTGGCCTCTGGCCTCGGTTCTGTCCTTGTCTCCTCTGCCTCGAGGGTCACATGGCGTTTTGGGACAATCAGACTCACAGATCCCAAATTACCCTCATAGTGACCAATTAGAGGCCCACCGGGTGCATGACTCAATTGGGCATTTATTTCATGTTGTCTGTAGGTCCGGAACGTCTTCAAGAGCCTTTAATTGTATTATCTGGGACAAAAGATCCATCTACTGTGTGGTCCAAGCAGAATTCATCTCTGTCTTTCAAAATAGCTTGAATACCTTCTTCTTCCGGCATAACCCTCTACCATGTTCTAATAAATCTAAATAAATAAATCATAATAATCAATGCACCTTGTGTGTTGCATGAACCTGTGATTTTGTGTCAGGTGGAATTTGAAAGTTGACAGCCTCGGCTTGACCTACGGTGGCTTTGATTCTTCAGTGTCGACATAAGTTCTGCCAAATGAAAACATGGACATGTATATTTAACAAATACAGCCAATGTTTGCCGCTACCTTTGACTCCTGAGCTGGGAGCTCATAGGTCGGGAGAAGGTGCTTGCGCGTGTATTTGAATAATACAATCTAACTGCTGCAATCTGCAAAAAAACATCAGCCCAGATAATTAACTAGATAATAGATAGTAGATAGTATGTCATTGTGGGTGTAATGTTATGATGGTAGTTTTACAAATAGTCCCTTCCAGCTGCTTCAGACTATTCTGGTCTGGACCTGTAGGTTCAGTATTTGACCCAGAGGCCCAGACTCTTGTGTCCATCTCTCTCCTAGTGCTCTGTCCCGGATGAGTTCAGGCTGGGGCTGCTCCGTTGTCGAGCGTCCCCAGCTCGGAGCTCCATTCTGGGGTCGGCAGCTCTTCTTTCTCTGCCCCTAAACCCCCCACCATTGTCTGCAGAGCCAGGAATGAGCCCACTCAGCGCAGCATAAAGCCAGGCAGCAGTCAGCCCACCGTGCCCCTCACCCCAAACTGTCCACTCAGCTTAGTGTGTGTGTGTGTGTGTGTGTGTGTGTGTGTGTGTGTGTGTGTGTGTGTGTGTGTGTGTGTGTGTGTGTGTGTGTGTGTGTGTGTGTGTGTGTGTGTGTGTGTGTGTGTGTGTGTGTGTGTGTGTGTGTGTGTGTGTGTGTGTGTGTGTGTGTGTGTGTGTGTGTGTGTGTGTGTGTGTGCGTCCAATCTTGCCACCAGCTCTGTGTCTATGAGACGTTACTGGTACCTGTAGACAGTCTAGTCACGAGATGATGGGGAAGTCCCCGGCGTTTGAAGAATCTGGTTAACATTCATTATTGATCAACTTTCTTTTTGCAATGTGTATTATGGGAGGGATTGATCAGGGGAAGTTAAGATTGTAAACTGAGTTGAGTTCAGTGTTAAAAGACGGAGCAGGAGCTCTCCTGCTTGTGTCAATGCTGAAAAGTAAAAGCCCTCATCCCAGCTCCTCTGTCCGACAGTAAGATGTAAACGCTGAATCAGCATGTGTTCATATTCATGCTCGTCATAGTGAAGCGCAAACTCATTATTGATCTCATACACTCATCCATCTCAATCTTTCATGACTCTTCTGTCATTAGTGGCAGCCACATTACGTTCTTGGACAAAGTAAAGCTTTTCCTCTGAACCATTAACATGGTTCAGTTTATTCTGTGCCACTGGATCTTTTCAATGTGTTTTAACATTTCTGTGAAGCACTTTGATCTACATTGGTTGTTTTGGGCTCTGTTGCCGACTTTGACTTGAATATGAGTAGTAATTCTGTCTGTTTCTGTTTTTTGCAGGATGAGGAGAACGGTAACGGAAAGGGTGAGTGTTTCTCTTTTTCTTTCTCATCAGACAAAAGATATAAATATTGTACAGTGGGATAGCGATACTGCGATCTCCTGCATTGCCTCCTGTCTCTTCTGCTCTGCAGCCTATCTGCGCCCCCTACAGGACGCTATGCAACACTGCATCTAAATGACCAGTAGTCAAGTCCAACTGCATTTAGATAATGATATAAGAACAATAGCCAATGACCGTCATGTATAATTCATGGTCAGGAAGATCATAAACACAATTAATCTAAAGACTCTCATCTTTGTACACCCAGGAGCAACCTACAACTTCGTTTCTTTAAAGTTAAAATGAATTTGTCCTTTTTGATTGCATTCAGCGCTCTGATCTTTTCACTTCTCCTTCCTTGTCCTTTGTCATGCAGGGTATCAGAAAGGCCGATTGGAGCCAATGGACACCATATTTGTGAAGAGCGTGAGGGAAAAGGGGCCGGCCCATCAGGCGGGCTTGTGCACAGGTAAAGGAAACATGTGGTGCAGGAGCACGGGCGTCATGCTTTGCATTGTAAATCTGTCGGGGAGAGCTCGGTCACGTGATGCTGCGGACGTGAGCAGCTTCAGAGAAGAAAGGAAGCACAGAACAAAAACAAACCTTTTGTTATCAGCATTAGATTATATAGAGAATTATTTTTCCCTGACTAGTGACAAGTTGTTTCTTAACATCATTAGTTAATAATCGTTATAATAAGAAGAAGTAGAATAATGATTATTATAATAATCCTAATAATGTAATCTTTATAGCACAACAAAACCCAAAAGCAGCAATAATGACAACTGTAAATGAAAGATAACATATGAGGTAAACGGAGACAACTGAACACACCACCGAACAGAGATACGATGAAGATCCAGTTCAACACTTCACAGACATGTGGGGAATGGTGGAGTAAAGGAAAACCTGTTTATTGAAGCGTGTTTCTAGGGGATTGAAAAGATGAAAATTGATTTTGCGAGCCTAATTTCCCCAGGCAGTCTGTGTCAGCGAGCCTTGCCTGATTATCTCATGTTGCATTCTGGCTCATCAAGAGTCAGCAATACAGCACGGGACCATGCTTTTCCATGCTTTAAAAATAATCAGTAAATTCTTTAAACCAGTTGTGAATCTTACTGGTAGCCAGTGCTACCACTGGGGTAATATGGCCTCTACGTTTAGGACCAGTTACAATTCCAGCTGCAGCATTTTGAACAAGCTGGAGACCAGAGATTGAATGTTGACGGAGGCCGGTATAGAGCGAGTTGCAATGGTCTAGACTAGAGGAATTAAAAGCATGGAAACAGAACTGCACAACTATGTTTACCTGCGTCTTCAAAGTCAGGTCAAATTCAAAAAGGTTTCAGTCCCTTTATTATATAAATACTTCTTCTCTTGAGCTGCCTGAATATGGCTTTCCCAGATTTGCTTTCAGTTAACTAACTTTGTGACATCCGACATACAGAGAGCGGTATGACAACTCACGTGTTCAAGTTAATTTGATTGAAGTGTTTCTGTTGTGTCTTTTGGCAGAAGCTCAGACAGAGCAGACCTGTAGACCAGTAGACCAGTAGACCTGTAGACCAGTAGACCTGTAGACCAGTAGACCGGTAGACCTGTAGACCAGTAGACCAGTGTGCACGCTGCAATACAAGATGTCACATCCAGAAAGTCACATGCAGTAATGTCTGAGCACGTTGAATGTCCTTCAGCCTGGATGGAGTCTTTCTGAATGCATTCAGACTGTGAACACGAAGTTCTCCGACGTCTTTTTCTGCATCCTTAGTTCTCAAAACGTTAACCCGTGCCGACATCCCATAATGGATGTGCAAGTTTTTTTAGAAGGTCACCCAAAAGATGGTTTCTTTAACCCTTGTGTCGCCTTCGGGTCAATTTGACCCGATTCAATGTTTAATGTCGGTGTTCTTTCGGGAGTCAACAAACAAACATAAAGTACCTCACACTTAAACTTGGAAAACAATATTAATTCTAATAATTTTCTGGAGATTTTAATAGCTGGGGTCATATTAACCTCAAGGGTAAAATATGTTAGTAAATATAAAGGCGACAGGAGGGTGAAACATTGAATCGGGTCAAATTGACCCGAAGGCAACACAAGGGTTAAGACAATGAGCCTCGCTTTTTATTATAATGATGGAGGAAATGTATGTTTGAATGATAGTTGTTCGTCTTGGTGCGAAAGATTTGAAAGTGAAGGATCGTCAAAGCGTATTCATGATTTGTTTTGTCCCTGGTGTGAACAGGACTTTCGGCTGATGCACTTTGCATGCCTCCCTTAATGTAGATCATAGACTTCATGTTTTGTTGAAGCCAGACACACCTTGGCCACTGGACCGTAAATAAAAAGGATTTTGTAGTAAATTAAAATACAACTTTTTTCAGTCACGGTATTTTCAAGTTTTGATAGCTTCCTCAGTCCCTGCTTTGTCTCTCTTGCCTGGAGGTCTGCACCTGCGTGTGAGGTCAAAGGTCAACATACCTGTTATTCTTGTCTGTATAACCCGTAAAATAGGCTGGATATGATAACTTGTCTTTGCCTTGCAGGGGATCGACTGGTGAAAGTGAACGGAGAGAGTGTTCTGGGAAAGACGTACTCGCAGGTGATCGCCCTGATTCAGAACAGGTAAGACCTCCTGCCCGGCAGCACGCCGAGCCTCCGCTGTGTTGATCTAGCCGACCATCTGTTTGCTTTTTCATCGTAAGCTCACCATCGACATGACACACACGCAGTCGCTGGTATTCGTTTGCTCTGCCTTTAAAAAAAAAGAGTAGCCTGAAGCAGCGTGCTCGACTCACGATGCTCCGAGTGGCCTCCGAGACAGATACTGCGGCTCTGCAGATTGGAATGGAGAGACTCGAACAAGTGAAACTGGACTCTGGAAGGTGTTATCTGGTGAAACTATTTAAGCCAGGTGACCTTTTCTCTTAACATGCTCGGGTTAGATTCTGACGTGTTATTTAGTTCAGTTCCTGACCTTCTTTTAGACCCCAACATCCACATGGAGGTTAGAGGTCAGCTGCAGCACAGCCGGCCGGTGTTAGGGATGGTGCGACCCAACTTGTGCTCTCCTGATATGAGATACCTCTACGCCGACTGTCTGCTGATACCGACCCCCAATCTGATACCAGTGCCCCTCTGTTTACCTCACAGCACGGAGGTCATGGAGAACGTGGTTGTGGAAGGTGACACGAGGCCAGGGGTTGCTCCAGTGCGACATGTAAATCATAGCAGAAACACTCAACTTTGTAATGATGTCGGGGATGCGAGTGTATTCGATGTGGATCAGCTGCGTCTGGCCGATACCCGATCCACTTAAAGAAGACAATGACGCCCGATGCAGCGTCGGCAGATCGATTCTGTGAGCCGTCAGCCGGTCTCCACTCCGGCTGCTGGTGTTTTAGTTTAGTTTGTGTAAATTAGTCGGGGGATTTATATATATTTTTGTAAGTATATATTTCTGTGTATCCCACTTTGTCTCAAGCACCAGGTCAGGATATTGGCTACAAGCCGGTTTTTTACCTCCACGTCCTCTTTGTCTTCATTCTTCCTGTCCTCCCCTCGTCCTCCTCCCCTCTTACAGTGAAAGTGTGTTGGAGCTCTCCATTATGCCAAAGGATGAAGACGTGCTTCAGTTGGTAAGTGTGAGTATTTGGGATTTTTCACGCACCTCCTCTGAACAAACTAACACACACGTTTCAGCATATGCACACTTTACACACGAGGCTCGACACGCAAGCAGAGCGTTTGTTGGATTTTGGATTACGTTAGGACCCTGCAGGAAATGTTCTTTGCAGAGTTTAACCTGGATTGTCGAGGAATGTGGCGCTGTTGTTGTCGTGGCTGCAGAGGGACTCAGAGGCTCTGTGCTCTGTGTTGAGATTACATCACGGATTCACTGAAAGCCGCTGGTATCCCGACTGTCGGAGCTCAGATTAAAACACAAAATTGTGAAAAGCAGCTCCGTGCTCGTTCACACACCCATGTACTGTACAGCACATTTTTGTCGCTCCACAGGTTGCTCACATGATCAGACATGCATCAACACTCGCCCCTCCTATTAACCCGGAGCAACATGTCAACACACAAAACCACATATCAACAGATTTAAGTGGTCCGTCCACCACATTCAGGAACACCAGTGTCCCCGCCGCAAGAGGCCGACACTCATATCCACGGCTGTATGTCATATCTCGACATTATAAACCCACTCCTCTGTCCTTACACTCCTCCCCTCGCCACTTCGCCTGTATCTGCTGCATTCCTCGCATGACATCAGCAGTGCTGCGCCTCCTTCCACACTCCCACAGGGTGGAGTAAGGCAGAGCATGAGAGGGTGGAGAGAGGGAGAGAGGAACGATCCGACAGAGGAGAAAACAAGGAACAACAGATTAGAATTTTTTTTTAAACGCACGACAAGAAAAGTCCTAGAGAAGCGGGAAAAGGATTGAACGTGTCTGAGAGAAGAGCAGCGGGAGCGTTTGAGGTAATCGGTCTTCTGTCTCGTTCCTCCTCCTCGGTGGCTGTTTGTGGTGACGACAAAGCTTAACGCACAACCTGAGGACGGATTGTGTATTCTGCTGGCTGGTGAAGGTTTTCATGAAAAAGGTGCCGGTGCGATTTAGTTTGACTTCATCGTGAGAGCGGAAAAGGGATTTTTAGCGAGTATGTTTTGGTCCATGTGGTGTTATGAAGTTGTAAATGATGCTTTGAATGCAACACCGCGGCTAATTGATAAAATAGTCAGTTGATTATGGACTTGTTGTTTGCAATGGGCAGTCCTAAAGTGCCCCACAGTGGATACACACTGTATCTATCCTGTGTGTGTATACGTGATGACATTGTTGGGGACATCTGCTGCCGGCTGCTCCAGTGCGTGTTGTGACGTTGGGTCGAGGCGCTTCACGCCGCCGGCGAGCGAGCATGTGTTTGTGTTTAGAGCAGAGGTCGAGGTGAGAGGTCGTTCCACTCGGAGGCTTGTTGTGTAACGCAGTGGCATGAGGTGGTCTCAGAGTGTCATGGTTTTGGTCAGTGTTGTTATCAAACTTGTTTACCACGAGAGCAAATTATGTAAAGTCGTCACACACACACACACACACACACACACACACACACACCTTTCCTTCATGCCGTCTCGTCTTATCTCACGTCTCCATCTCCCTTCCCTCTCGCAGGCATACTCCCAGGATGCCTACCTGACAGGCAACGAACCCTACACAGGGGGAGCCGAGTACCTCCCACCGCCGCCTCCCCTCTGTTACCCACACACCAAGGCCACGACCCCTGCTGGAGCGCCGGCATCTGGCTCCATGGGCCAGAACCAGCTGGATAACTGGAGTCGCTGGCCAGGCTCTTCCAGCCCCTCTTCGCCCCTGGACAACCGCTCCGTTGTCGGGAGCCCCGCCAGCTGGCAGGAAGGACGGGCAGGAGAGCCGGGCGGTGTGGGTCACAGCAGCCCGGCCCACCGCACGGAGGAGATCCAGTACGGTATAACCAGCCAGCAACCTCAAGGCCAGACCAGGGGGCGCTCCTTCTCCTCCTCTTCCTCATCGGGAGGTCCTTTATCCAGCCCGCTGCAAGTCCACTACTCAAACCACCACGCTGCCACTTCCTCTCAGGCTCAGACACGCAAGTCCAGCTCCGCCTGGACCAGTCCCCCCCTGCCCCCCCTCAGCCATGGTCGCACCGGGCGCTGCCAGCAGGCTCTCACCGACTGGTACAACAACCAGGTGCCTGAGCGCCCGGCACGCAGCATGCAGACCCGCCACCGCAGCTACTCCCAGGACCGGCTCAGTGATTCGAGGAGGCAGCAGCAGCGGTCGGGCGGCTGGCCGCACAGCGCCTCCCAGGACACTCTGATGTTACTGCAGCAGTCGGGACCGGGACCCCAGGGAGAGCCCTACTGGTCTTATGGAGACTGGGAGGGGGGTCCAGGTCGGGGCCCAACTGCCACTAACTACACCCGAACACGCTCGGAAAACCTGCTCGCCCAGTACGATCGCCACGGACGCTCGTTAGAGATGCTGGACCGACCATTTGAGAGGCCCTCGTGGTCGCAGCAGGCTCCCCAGCCGCCCCCCAGGACTGACGCCCAGCCGAGGCAGGGGAGCCATTACGGTGCAGCACAAGCTCCTCCGGTGTCGCAACACACACAGTCACATTCAAAACACTCCCAGCCTCAGTCCCAGGCCCACTCCCAGGCCCTCTCCCAGCCTCAGTCCCAGGCCCACTCCCAGGCCCTCTCCCAGGCCCACTCCCAGCCTCAGTCCCAGGCCCACTCCCAGCCTCAGTCCCAGGCCCACTCCCAGCCTCAGTCCCAGGCCCACTCCCAGCCTCAGTCCCAGGCCCACTCCCAGCCTCAGTCCCAGGCCCACTCCCAGGCCCACTCCCAGCCTCAGTCCCAGGCCCACTCCCAGGCCCTCTCCCAGCCTCAGTCCCAGGCCCACTCCCAGCCTCAGTCCCAGGCCCACTCCCAGGCCCACTCCCAGGCCCACTCCCAGCCTCAGTCCCAGGCCCACTCCCAGGCCCACTCCCAGGCCCACTCCCAGGCCCACTCCCAGGCCCACTCCCAGCCTCAGTCCCAGGCCCACTCCCAGGCCCACTCCCAGCCTCAGTCCCAGCAGTCGGCCCCCCCGTGCAGGCGGCTCCCCCCTGGGCAGAGCATGGACGACCAGCCGGTGGGCTACCGCAGCTACAGCCCCTCTTTTTACCGCAAGACGGGCCGCATCCTGCAGCAGGCGCACTCTTTCAGGGACGCTTCGTACTCCGGCCCTCACATGAACTGGAACCCAACGCCTAAAACCAGCCCCCCAGAGGGCGCAATGGCAGCCCTCGCTGGCTCTGCCGCGTCCCCGCTCGCCGCCGCCACCGCCGCCGCCGCCACCCCCGAATCCCAGGACAAAGCGTACAGGCCAACAAACCACGAGAGGGAACGAGGGGCCGCGGAGGGGCCGGCGGAGGCGGCGGCACAAACCCAGGAAGTGGTGCTGAGGCAGAAACCTCCCACCGGGCGGAGGAACGCCCACGGCATGCGTCACCCTCACTACGCGCTGCCCGTGGACGGGCTGGAACCCTCTTTGTTTTCCCCCGATCCCCAGGACGCGGCTCCGGCCCCCGGTTCCAGGGGAGACGGAGCGCCACGCAAACCAAACGGCAACCTGGGCCCCCTCCCCACCGAGGACGACTCCCTGGCCTCGATCCCCTTCATAGGTAAGCGAGGGTCGTACGGGCGTCATCTCGCTTCTCTTTCACGGAAACTCCGACTGACCTCGAGAACTCGTCGCTTCCACTCAAACTTGTGTTCACACTGAGTGTTTGTGGGATGTGAGTGAAAGCTTTACTCGGATGAAATGCAGAAGCTTGAAGACAGAATTAGGAGTTTGGGGGGAATGTGTGCGTTTCCTTAATTTCCTTCTTGTCTGTCTATTGAGGCTCTGGGTTTCCATTCTCTCAGGGAGATTGTGTGCGTGCTCGTCTGTGGATGTTTCCATGGGGTAATACGGGCACTTACCAGCACTCTTACAGGCAGTGGACTGGTTTGACTGAATCATATTTGATGGGAATTCCCTTATCCTGCTGCTAAGGTCACCATGCTGAGGAAATGAGGTGGAGTCTGGACATCCTGTGTGTGTGTGTGTGTGTGTGTGTGTGTGTGTGTGTGTGTGTGTGTGTGTGTGTGTGTGTGTGTGTGTGTGTGTGTGTGTGTGTGTGTGTGTGTGTGTGTGTGTGTGTGTGTGTGTGTGTGTGTGTGTGTGTGTGTGTGTGTGTGTGTGTGTGTGTTTGAGAAGGTAGTGCTCGTGATCTCTTAAAATGCATTAATGGTTTAAAAGAAACACATTTATAGTATTTTAGTAAGTAGCATATTGTTTTTTCATATTAAATGTGTCAATGCCTAAACAAAGGACACAGTAAACATCATAAACATTATAAACATCATAAACATCACCATATTAGCATTGTCCCTGAGCATTATGCCACGCTAGCATTAGCATGTGGCTTAAAGCAGCACCGCGCCAAAGAGCAGCTCGGCCCCGAGGTCACTTATTTATAAATGTAAACAATGGGCCGCCTATAATCGTTTTCATGTGCGTCTGCATTACAGCTTGGCTCCCGTTCAACATTGTGTCACTTATCCGAGGAGAGAAAACGTGCCTTTTATTCCCGACCTAAAAGACTTGATGTGCTTTACCCTGCAGAGCGCATGACTGTGCGCTGCACAGTGATGGCCTGCATGTCGGTATCAGTGGACGGGGATGGTGCTCGTGTCCCAGCTTGTTCCCTGTTCTGAAAAGGGGCTTCGCAGGCTTTGTGTTGCCTTGTATCACTTGACATGTACAGCAGCCATTAAGTCAAAGCGTACGCAAATGATGTTCGTCGATCAGGTGAGCGGCGCCTCGTGTCACCGCCTGAGGAAAACAACCGCCGCCGACATTCATGCACCGAAGATTAAGATCAGCCGCCTCGGACCCTTTTGACCCGACGTGAAGCGAGCGTTGATATTTGAGCTCAGCCACGCTCGGCCAGAAAAAAAAGGCAATTTGAAGAGAGAAAATCCAGAAGGAATCTGCAAATCAGGAGGAATATCTCTGCGTTCCCTCAGTCCGTCTGTCAGAGCACATTCTTGCCTCGAAGCTTCACCTGAATCAGATGAAACCTGGCAGTCAGAGCTGCAGGCAGGGACACGTCTAACGGCCATAAACTGAATGTAGGCTAGATTCTCCCCATAGACGAGAGCATAACTATTCTGTTCTCTGTCTCCGTTCATCTCTTTATCTCTCTGACAAAGATGCTGATTTGATCCGGGCCTATTTGGGAGCATGGGGTTTAATAGGCGAACATTGTCGTTCTTGTCTGGCACGGAGCACAGAGGCAGCCTGTGTCTGACGGGGGAATGGGTTTTTATGAGATATAGAAAATGCTGTATTTTTATTTATCCATTATCTCTGTGGCTCATACAATGTGAATAAAACAAGAAGGGGCATGTTCACAGATGAAGTATTTCACTCTGTACCCACTTGCAGTCTTTCAACACGAATGGAAGCTGTAAATTACCACCAGGTTTTTTGTGGCGATCCTTGTGGGGAACAGAAGGGCTGCGTAGTCTCAGCTCCCGCCCTTAATGCTGCTACTGTGCTGCTCTGGAGGATGAAGGGGTTTGTGTGTCTGTGGGTGGGGGGTGGGGGGGGTCAGTCTGACTATCTTCGCTAGCTGGACCCTGGACACTCCAGACCAGGACCAAGACCGTCTGTGCTGCTTCCACATAGCCTCTCGTCCCCTCTAACGGTCTCATTTACAAGATTTATGTATTTCTTCTCTCTGTTTATCTCAGGTTTATAGTCTTGTTTATGAAGCGACAACTAATTTGATAATCGATTACTCGTTTTTTTTTAAAATTATAAAGCAAAAATGGTCCATTTTAGTTCATCTCAGCTGCTCAATAATGAGGATTTGCAGCTATTTTTTGTCTTCCATGACAACAAACTTAACATCTGAGGGGTTTGGACTGTTGATTGAAACAAACATGCATTTTAAAGTGTTTATGTCGGGCTTTCATTGGGATTTGCATGTTCACTATTTTCTGACATTCAATTGATGAATCAA
Source organism: Pseudoliparis swirei (assembly GCF_029220125.1). Classification (NCBI taxonomy): domain Eukaryota; kingdom Metazoa; phylum Chordata; class Actinopteri; order Perciformes; family Liparidae; genus Pseudoliparis; species Pseudoliparis swirei. Next base: position 15,290,755 of record NC_079410.1, on the reverse strand, counting down.
TAAATGGAGGAAATAATCAGAAGAATAGAATAGAATCTTTTCTACAGTCTGAATGCTCGTTTTAAACCATCATTTGCGAATAGTGGGCTGTTTTATTTGGGAAAAGGTCTTTTCCTGCTTTACATTATTCAACATTTAATTTATTTTCTCAAAATAATATGTGCTGAAAAACTAAATAGGTATAGGATAAGGTATGATGTTGATGCTGGTAACCTGACTCCTGCTCTAGTAAGTAAAGACGAGAGTTTTGAAGGAATCTTCACGTAGGATTTCGTCCTTTTGTTCAATGTATCTGAATAAGTGTCGTCACAGTCTGAGGACTGGTATGAGTTGTGGCAGAGTGAGCTGCAGCATGCTGCTCCCCTCTGCTGGTCCGGCTCGGTCTTGTGGCTCTGAGCTCACTCTCTGGCTGCATGTTAATGACGGCCTTTGTTAAACCCACAGCCCGGCTATTTCTGGGCAGAGCTGTAAACAGGCAGATTCCTCATCCCAGATTGGAAATGTTTTCCGCCTGATGTCGGACTCTAGTATGCACAGGAGTGAGGAAAAAAATGGCACGGTTGGTAGATGGAAGAAGGGAAAGAGAAATATAAAGAAAGTAAAGTAAGCTGAGGGTTGAGGAATGATTGCAGAAAGTTGCTGGGACACAGAGTTAAAATACAAATTGAATCCGAACAGGAGTGAGACGAGAGCAAAGCAAGAATTTACAAAAAGGCTCTGTGGTCTGTGCTGGATCTCGGACTGAGAGGCTGTGCTGCCCTCTGGAGTTTACTCAGAGAACACACCGCAGCCTCGCAGCCACTCAGTCCTCCTCACACGATGAAAAGCCACCGGCAAATCCAGCTTCTCCTCACGCAATGCAAATATGAGACTCTAATCTCATCCGTCAGTCAAGAGGTGTGTGTGTATGTGTGTGTGTGTGTGTGTGTGTTTCATATCCCTTTGAAACTGTTGAAGACTTGTAGCCTGGGTGACCTATATATTCTGCGTTATGCCTTTTTGTCATCTCGAACAGAAAATCATAAAAATAGCTTTAAATATCGACACCCAGTTGTTCAAACTATTCATATTTTTTCCGATTGTGGCTTTTCTCTTGTATGCGTCCTCACATCGATCAGATCACACTGTAGATGTGGATAAAGAACTGAAACCTGGAGCCAGTTAATAATACAACCGCCCCCCTTAGCGACTGAAAGGCTCTTACTTTGGCAATGGGCATCTCAGGTGCTGCAAACCGCTTCCTTCCTGCGGCTGCAGTTACAAGTTTTCAATCCTGTAGTTTGTTGTTCTAGTGCATTTGTAAGTGAGCGTAGAGTCTTGTGTTTGTGGTTTGTCCTTTCTTCGCTGGAATCCAAACATGTGTGGTGTTCGAGGATGTGTCGATTTTGCAGATGAAGAATTACGATTATTTAGAATTACAGATTGTGATGACTGAAATTGAAACTGTAAAAATTAATGTTCTTATTTTGTATACCTGACAATGACCCCGCGGCTCCTCGCCCTGCCTCTCCCTTACGAACCTCTCTTACACACCTCCTGATCTAACCCCCCTTTTTAATATCCTACTTCTTCCATTCCGGCCTTTTTCTCTTAACACCTAACCTCCCCCCCTCTCCTCCTCCCCTCCCCCCTTAACCCTCCCACAGATGAGCCGACCAGCCCAGGTGCTGATTTGCACGCTCGCCATGTGCCGGCGTCCTCCGTGGTATCCAGCGGCATGAACTCGGCGCCCGCCGTAGTCACCGGCCCCGCCTCCCCCACCTTCACCTTCCCCCTCACTAGGCTCTTCTCACAGGACTGCAGTGAGTGCCCCCTCCTCACTCCCTTCCTCGCCACTGCATGCAGCTGAAAAGTGTGATTAAAAAAAAAGGATGTTTAGTTCTTTTTCAGAGAGGGAGTGATCACGCGTGGTATTTAAAACCCTCCTGGTTAATTGTTGTCCGAAGTTATACATTTCAAGAGCGTCTAGCAGAGTTTTTCTTTTCCTCACTGCTTAGTTTCCATCTTCTCGATTTATATTTGCCTGTGGAGTCTTAAAAGTCTTTTTTTTCCACCTTAAATTCAATCAAATCTGATTTCAATCAGTTTCTAATCCAAATCAAATTGTTATCCTCCAGAAGTGAGTGTAATGTTTCATGATTCCACTACAGCAGTGTTGGCAAATCTGAGTATGATTCTTTTATTGGAAACAGGTGGAAAATAACACGAATAAGTGAAAACAAGACTTTTGAGGCTGACTAACAGACACAACTCCTTGCAACGATGAACATGTGTGCATGCAGCATTTGTAGAATTGCATGTTTGACAAAAACAAAAAAAAACATGTTTGTCTCTTTTGGCCTCCAGTTTATGAGAATTGGACAAACTTGCATGATACGTTTCTTTAAACAGATGCACGCCAGTCTGTGTTTACGGGGCCACACCTGCATGCCAGTGGTGAGAAAAGTGACCCGAGTTGATTTAATACAACCCAGTGTTCCAGATCGTCTCCCTATCGTTCATCCCAACCACACCACCCAAACCCTCAAACCTCCCCCCCCACCACCACCACCCCCTGCTTCCTCCCTCCCTCACTATCCCCCCTCCTAATCCGACTCCGCCCACTCGGGTGATTGGCATCACATCAACATTCTGTCTTTCTCTCTGTCTCTTTGTTTCTCCTTTCTCTCTCTGCTCATTCATCCTCTCACCGAGCAGGCAGTACTAAATCCGGTCGCCGTTCCTCCTATCTTCTAGCCATCACCACCGAGCGCTCCAAGTCGTGTGACGAGGGGCTTAACACGTTCAGAGAGGAAGGCCGAGTCTTCTCGTGAGTACCGTGGGTCTGAGACAGATGAGCCTTAATCGGCGCCCAGTGAAGAACACCGTCTCAGTTGTGTTGTTGTCCTTCACAGGCGGCTACCAAAGAGAGTGAAGAGCTTCTTCACAGACGGGGTGAGTGCTTCAGCTTTCATCACCTAAACCTGGTTCTTACAAACCTTGTTCTTTCTCTCTGCTCTCTGTATCGTGGACTACTTTTACATTCACGTGTGATTTTGTCAGAATCAAAACCAGAAAACAAACTATAGAGAAAAGTGGATGCCCTGCAGCTTTACAGACACAGTTAACAAACTGACACCTACATACAGGCAGTTAACTGGTATTTGCTCAACAGCTGAAAGCACACAAATCATAAGACTTTCTAACAGAATCTGTGAAAGCACCTAAAACACCTGATCCACGTGAATGCTTCTGATGTTTAGAGTGGCGTTTAACCCTCCTGTTACCTTTAGGGTCAATTTGACCCCATTCAATGTTTAACGTCGGTGTTCTTTGGGGTCAATTTGACCCCAGGCTGTTTTTCACTGTCAAACATAGAAGAAATATCAACTATTTTATATATTTAAAGGGCTATTTAGGTAGTCAACAAACAAACATGAAGTACCTCACACTTAAACTTGGAAAACAATATTAATTCTAATAATTTTCTGGAGGTTTTAATTGCTGGGGTCAAATTGACCCCAATGGTAAAATATGTCAGTAAATATAAAGGTAACAGGAGGGTTAAACATTGAATGGGGTCAAATTGACCCTAAGGTAACAGGGGGGTTAAGAGAGCTGTGCAGCTTTCGACCACAGTACGAAACGGCATTTCCCTTCATTTCCTTTTATCTTGAATATTGAAAGTTTAACTACTTTTGCTTTTTACTTTATTCACAGAACCATTGACAAGTTTTCTTGTGACCTGTTAAAATAGAGTGTAACTTCAGCACACTTACTGGAGAGGCATACAGTCACTAAATTAACTCTGTAATATCAGATGTACTGGTGCAGTTGACTTAGCTTAGCTAGCGTCAGCTAACATTAGCCACCAAGTGAGGCTGCAGCAGCCGAACTCCTGGGTACATTGCATTAAGCCCGAGAGGGTTGTGTCGCTCATGAATTAAACCTTTTATTCGTCAGGAATCTGCCTCTTCCAGTTTCTGCACATCAGAAAGTGTAATACATATTTTCATTTGCAATCGAGGTTTCCAACAATGTCGCTCCTGGAGAGAGTCGTATTCGGTCAGTGTCAGCTTTAATAAAGCTGAATCATTGTTATGTGAGTTTTGAAAGCAGCATTTGGCAGCGGCTCAACGAGGCCAAACAGATGCTGCCTCAGCTCCTGATGCATCAGATGCAACATTATCTGATGAAAATTATATATATATATAAAACACGGGTTACAACTAGACCTTGACCAGCAGCGATTACATGATGATTTGGCCTTGAACATTTACATGAAGTGGACTAAACGCCTCAGCAAACACATCAGCATGACAAAAGGAGATCAATCATATTCGGAAAGCAACAAACAACATCAACACATGTTGTGAACATTTCCTCGGTTGTGTTTCAGTCCCTGGACAACCTCGGCACAGCAGAAGAGGTTCGATCTAAACGCCACTCCACCTCAGAGCTGGGAAACGTCACGTACAGCGACGTGCGACAAGAAGGATGGCTGCACTTCAAACAAATCCTCACGGAGAAGGGCAAGGTGGGCGTGATTAGGAAACAGCTCCAGACAGAAAAGCCACGGAAAGCCCCCAGAGACTCACGTCTCGTCTTTGCTTCGCAGAAGGTGGGCAGCGGCATGCGTCCCTGGAAGCGGGTCTTTTCGGTGCTTCGCTCCCATTCGCTGTTCCTCTACAAGGACAAGAGGGAAGCGGTGCTCCGCGGGTCCACGATCGGAGGTGCGGCCGAGGACGAGCAGCCAATCAGCATCCGGGGCTGCCTGGTGGACATCGCGTACAGCGAGACCAAGCGGAAGCACGCCATGCGGCTGACCACGCAGGACTTCTGTGAGTACCTGCTTCAGGCCGAGGACCGGGAGGACATGCTGGAGTGGATAAAGGTCATCAGGGAGAACAGCAAGACGGACAGCGAGGTCAGAGGACACACCTACACTGTTAGACCCGTACCCCTGGTGTGTAGTTCTAACGAAGTTGTGTTTGTGTGTTGCAGGAGCTCGGTTTATCCAGACAGGCCCTCATCAATAAGAAACTGAATGATTACAGGAAGCAGAGGTGAGTCACCTGATAACAGATCGTGGATCTGCCTTCACCGCAGCACTCAGCTTGAGTTAAACCCGTCTCCCTCTGTCTCCCCCTGCAGTCCAACAGGAAGCAAGCCCGACTCCTCCCCCAGGATGTCTCGCATGAAGCCTCCCTTCCTGCATGCCAAGGCGGAAAGCGCTGCGGGGTCGCCACGCTCTCCCAAATCAGAGGGCAAAGGTCAGTGTCAGGGATCGACCAATCAGACACACCTGCTAGTTATTGTGCTGACATGAACTGTGTTATTGTTTTTGATTAAATGTCAGAAGTTATGAGATATATTTTCACCTGGAGAGAGCATTGTTTGTCCTGTAAGACGAGTTTCAGGTAAATATGAGGGCACAGTTCTGGTTAATTATGTTTTATATTTATTAGGGTGTGATACGCTGTGTGATACGCTGTGCTATGAAAGTCTAAAATAACAGTTATAAGTCCTACATTGAAGCTTAATACTCATGCTAAGGCTTGTGGACACAAGCACTACATATCATACTTGGTGCCAGTTTTCAATTTCATATATCCCATAAAAAATGTTTTACATTTTCATAAATTGCAATCATGGCTTTTTATTTGTACCATTTGTGATTCTTTGACCAGTTGTATAGAAATCAGATATTTGAGACACGAATCAGGATGTGTGTTTAGCTCAAATATCAGTTTATGTCATGGCACAATCGCAGGAGGTGTATAATTAATCCTTTAAATACTATATCTGCAGATGTACGCATATGTAACAGCCTTTTTTGGATGAGAGCCTTTAAATGTAAATACAGGATAAACCAAGACGCTCTGGGACACGCAGTGACGTTTTTTATCCGCTCTGTCCTCAGACGAGAGCAGTCCGCCCAAGTCTCCGTGGGGAATCAACATCATGAAGAAGACAAAGAAGGCCGGGCCTAAAGCTTTCGGCGTGCGGTTGGAGGATTGTCAGCCGGGTGTGATTAACAAGGTGAGCCTCCTCGCTGTCATCCGCCGGACCAGGATGCAGTGAAACCCCCACTGAAGGTTTCATGTGTGACTAAACTCCGCGTCCCCTCTCAGTTCATCCCGTTGATCGTGGAGATCTGCTGCGGTCTGGTGGAGGACATGGGTCTGGAGTACACGGGCATCTACCGAGTCCCCGGCAACAACGCCATGGTGTCGGCGCTCCAGGATCAGCTCAACAAGGGATGCGTGATCATCCCCACGGAGGAGGCGAGGAGATACGAATGCAGCTGAACATTTCACCGACGGGCAGCTTTCACTCAACAGAACTGTGTCGCTGACTCCTCTCCGTTTCTTTTTCTGTCAACAGAAGTGGCAAGACCTCAATGTCGTCAGCAGTTTACTCAAATCCTTCTTCAGGAAACTTCCAGAGCCGCTCTTCACCAACGGTTTGTCCCAACATGTCACAACAGGCCGGCCACGCGCAACTCACTGCCGTGCATTCATATCAAATGACTGCATTTAAAAGCTCTATTTGCTCCATTTCACTGTCATTGTTGTTGTGTTTTTTTATGTTCATATATACAGGACTGTCTCAGAAAATTAGAATATTGTGATGAAGTTCTTTATTTTCTGCAATGCAATTAAAAAAACAAAAATGTCATGCATTCTGGATTCATTACAAATCAACTGAAATATTGCAAGCCTTTTATTCTTTTAATATTGCTGATTATGGCTTACAGCTTAAGAAAACTCAAATATCCTATCTCTAAATATTAGAATATCATGAAAAAGTATACTAGTAGGGTATTCAACAAATCACTTGAATTGTCTAATTAACTCGAAACACCTGCAAGGGTTTCCTGAGCCTTGACAAACACTCAGCTGTTATAAATCTTTTTTTTTACTTGGTCTGAGGAAATATTAAAATTTTATGAGATAGGATTTTAGAGTTTTCTTAAGCTGTAAGCCATAATCAGCAATATTAAAAGAATAAAAGGCTTGCAATATTTCAGTTGATTTGTAATGAATCCAGAATGCATGACATTTTTGTTTTTTTAATTGCATTACAGAAAATAAAGAACTTTATCACAATATTCTAATTTTCTGAGACAGTCCTGTATATATACTTTTGTATATACATTAATAATAGTAATATTTTTACATAGTAATTCTACTTTGTTGCCCTTTCTTTTTCCCCTTCCTGTGCATGTACCTGGAGAGCAATGGGAAATCCTTACATGGCCAATAAAGGTGATTTTGACTGAATTTATATCTTGACAGACAAATACAACGACTTCATCGACGCCAACCGGATGGATAGTACATCAGACCGACTGAAGACCATGAAGAAACTGGTACGTATTTGTGTCTAGTGTGTGTGTGTTTGTGTGTGTGTGGGGGAAGACGTCTGGCAGCTTCAACCGGTTTATCAATATTGTAATTCTTCTGGTTTTTATTTCACAGATCCGAGACCTTCCAGATTACTACTACCACACTCTGAAGTTCCTGGTTGTTCACCTGAAGACTGTCGCCGACACCTCAGATAAAAACAAGGTGCGTGAAAGACGGTCTGTGAATGAAATGAGAACATAATCGTGCATCACTGGGATATATTTGCTCATAATGTATTTTGACGTGTAGATGGAGCCCCGGAACCTGGCTCTGGTGTTTGGCCCGACTCTGGTTCGGACATCTGAAGACAACATGAAAGATATGGTCACGCACATGCCCGACCGCTACAAGATAGTAGAGACGCTCATCCATCATGTAAGAGCACCGCAACACACACACACACACATGTGCAAACTACTCATACTCTTCTTCAAGATAAATATTTCTTTCTCTCCATGTCGTTCTTGTAGTGCAACTGGTTTTTCGCTGAAGAGCAGGACAAGGATGAGAAGGTATGCGTCCCGTATTGTTTCTTTAGACTTGCACGTTGGAGACGTCAAAGCACGACAGAGAGAGCTATTTCAAGATCCAGTTGAGTACGTGCGGTCGCCCTGAGAACTTTCAAGCGATGTGTCGCTTGTGACTTCATTATCTGAGAATCTTTACAAGTTGGTGTGAAATATCTATAAATCTGAACTGTTTTAATGCATTATTGTGCAGAAAACATAACAAATTTTGTTTTCAGAAGATTGTCCTAAAAAGTCCCTTAAGAAAACATTTGCAACTTTAGATTTGACCTTTTGGTGCCCTTGTGGTTGAGAGCACAGATAACGTAAAACAGTTCTGTGCGTCTTTTTTAAAAGCCTTATCTGTAAAAGTCCCCATTCAAAATGTCAGTGTATACATTTATAGTCTTGCACACTGTATGAATCCCCAGTTTTCCGTCTTCTAACCAAAGAGGCAGTAAATCACAGCCTTTCTTCTCGTGTCTCTTCCGTCCAGACGCCGGTGGACACGGAGGACGTGCAGCCCGCCCCCAACATCGACCACCTGCTGCCCAACATCGGCAGGACGGCGCTGCTCGGGGAGGCCTCAGGTGAGCCGCTGACTGCTCAGAGCCAATCGCCTGCTAGCTCTGACCGAGCCGTCCAATAGCATTAGCGTAGATGTAATCGTAACCCAAAATTAATGCTGCTTTCCATTTCATGCTGGAAGAAAGGAATTCCCCACTCGTGTATCATTATTACAGCGCGTGCTCTCGTCAATGGAGGGGGAACAAATCTGGAGGATATTATCAAGTTAATTAGAAGGTCTGAGTCTTGATTCTCACGAAAAAGACGTCAACGAGTCAGAAAATGAATCTTGTTCCAATGAATGTGTTTTTCAGAATCTATAAAAACGACTAAAAATGACTTCAGATTCCTCGTCAGATCGAGATCACTCCTTGGAAGTGTGTCCCAATTTAAAGCCGGAATTCCCTCATTTCCAACAGAACTGGAACGCGGCATAAGAAATGAAAGTCTGACGTCCGTTAGTACTCGGAGTGTTTCTGTGTTTGATAGCGTGCCTACACTTCCTTTCCTTTCTGCTGACCTCTTTTTTCCTCCCCACGTTGCTCATCTTTCACTCTCTCTGTACGTTTCTGCATTTCCTTCTCTTAGCTGAGCCTGTGGAGCAGCCACTGCGGTAGGATGGGAACTCCCCTGGCAATATGTGTGTGTGTGTGTGTGTGTGTGTGTGTGTGTGTGTTTGCGCGCGCAACCGAGTCTGTGCATCATATTGTGAAAGTGTAATAATGTGTGTATGTGTGGGTGAGAGAGAGGGTGTTGGTGATGGTGATGGTGTGTGTATCCATGGTCTCATCACCCTCCTGAGAGTCAGTGTCTCCCTCTGTGTCAGACGGAGGCCGCTGTGAGAACATGTCACTTCAGTGTGGCCCCGGTCTGACTCTTGCATTACCGGCGCGTTAAAGCTGCTGCATCTGACACTGGAGTGTAAACTGTGGTCTGTCGCTGAGAGACAATTACCTCACTAATGGCCCTTTGCTCTCCACTCATCCTACGCGCAGTTTCAGTCAGCGTCGTCCAATCACCAGGCTCCTCCTGTTCCACTTACCTCTGATGGGACTCTAGGTGGCGCCGTTTCAATGCCCCAATGACATCAGAGATATAATCTGATTTGTTCAGTAGTGGCTCACACTTTCACCCTTCCTCCGCGGTTTTGTATTTTCTTGATTGAGGCCCAAGCCAACAGCAAAGCTAGCTGGCGACGTCCTTCTGGAGACGCCAACATCGACATTTACCCAAGGGACTTTACAGTCTGGATTCGGTTGAGCAAATATTCTAGAAGTGACCTTTCTAAGTAAGAAAATGTAGCAAGAGAAGATCATCTGTGATATATTTAGTGACCCATCAGATTCTTTCCACTGTTTTGTCATTGATAAGCTGTTACCAGAAATGGTGACCGATTCTCATGAAAGGTCCCAGATTTGAATAACCAACATAGCAGAAACGGATGGTTCCTGTCGAGCGTTTGTCTATAAATAGCAATAAAAAGTTCATCCATGTCTCACATAGACTTAGACGATTGGTCAGTTATCAAAATTGCTTTTTGCTGACTAATTCACTAATCAAATAATACACTTTGACCATATAACTTTTTTAAAAACCTAAATATATAATTGTGTGTGTGTGTGTGTGTGTGTGTGTGTGTGTGTGTGTGTATTTGAGCGCTGTGAAGCAGAACCTTTCCCTCGAGGACCCTTTGACATGAGGACTTTAGCAGTCAGGGATCAAACCGCCAGCCTTGTAGTTAAAGGACGAGTCGTTCCACCCACTGAGCGAGACCCGCCCCTCTTCTGTGATTGGCTGCTTCTGCTCCGAGTGGAAGCATAACAACAAAAACACTCGTGAACTAGAACGGGCACTCGTTAGAGCGCATACCTTCGCATATCACAAGATTCGGCATTGAATTATGAACATTTTGGCATTAGTTGCATGGCAATTGGATAAAAATTGACCGTGCTATGGTAAAAAGAAGATGTTGACCTTTTCTTGACCTTGACCTTTGACCCGATTGATCCCAAAATCGAATCAAATGGTCCCCGGATAATAACCAATCATCCCACCAAATTTCATGCGATTCGGTTTAATACTTTTTGTGTTATGCGATTAACACGCATACAAATAAATAAATAAATACACGGCGATCAAAACATAACCTTCCGCATTTTCAATGCGAAGGTAATAACCTGAGCTTGTGAAAACCAAAGAGCTTTCATGGTGATGCACGATATTGGTCCACCATCTAGAAAGAGCCACACAAGTTAAACTCGATTGATATTATTCTTGTTGCTACATGAAAAACAATTCTTTAAATGGCCGCCACTCGGGCCGAGCCCCGCGTTTCTCCACCGACTGCGACAGGCAGAAAAACAGCTTTCATCCTGCATCGCCGTGTTGGTGTTGTGTTTCTTTACACCGTGGAATCAAAAATAATGTCACGCCTCTCAACGCTTCTTTGACTGATTGATGTCACCGGTGTGTTTCTGTGATGTCATCGGTGTGTGCCGTGGTTTTCCTAATGCCTCCAACACCAAACCCTGCTTTCCCGATCATTGTTCTTCCTGCACATGTGTGAATCGGCGTCTTTGTCCCGGGGTCACGGGGTCACGGTCAGAGGGCACAGAGGAAGGCCGGCTCCTTCAAATTCAGGAGAGGAATTTGTCTCGTTATTCCAATTTCATTTCGCAAATCAGGAAGAGGAAATAAAAGCGGAGAAACGTTCAAGTATGTCGCGCTCAAGTCACGCCCCCGTCGGTGATGTCACAGCGGCTGCTTTTTCCCTTGACGGCGGGGAACAAAACACCGGCTGTGACATCAGGGTTTGAAGTGTAACTTGAAGGAGCAGTTAAAAAAACTAAAGTGCTGATCCCACCAGCTGCCTCTGTGTCCTCCACCACGACTGCTCTGGCCTTTGGTCAACTTCCATGCTTCTGACCCACTGATGCTGTTATTCTCTTTTCCCCAGACTCAACCAACAGTGACTCAGCGAAATCAAAGGTAACATCCTTTAACATGGCTCAAGGTTACTCTATCCCCCCCACCCCCCCACACACACACACACACACACACATGGTTAAGACATATAGAGTGTAAGCTATCACAGAGTCACAGTGACGTGTTCTGTTGTTGCTTCTTCCTGTTTCAGGGCTCTTGGGGGTCAAAGAAAGACCTCACACCCAAAGACTTCCTGACGCTGTCCATCATGTCGGCTGTTGCGGGCCGGAAGCGCAGGAAGCGGCAGAACGCCCGCCGCGTGGGCAGCAGCACCGACGACGACTCCGAGCACGAGCCGATCAAAGCCGGACACTTAGGGCCGGAGGAGGAAGAGGAGGCGATGTCGCCCGTGGGAGACGTCGCTCCTCGAGCAGAGGGAGAGGAGGATGAAGACGAAGAGGAGGAAGATGAGGAAGTTGTGGCAAGCGGAGCGAAAGAAGAGGTCGGAGAGGAGGCGGCGGTCATTCCCTGTCGGCCGTGCTGTGAAGAGGAAGAGGAGGCGGGAGGAAGGCAGGCGGCCGCGTCGCTGCGCGAGGCGAAGGGGCCGCCGTGGAGAGCGCCGGACGACGCCCGCTCGATCGTCTCCGGTTACTCCACCCTCTCCACGTTAGGCCGCAGCCTGGGCTCCGAGGGCCGGGGGGACGACGCCGACGACGAGAACAGCGAGCTGGTGAGCGAGACGGACAACGAGAGCGGCTTCGCGTCGCGCTCCCTCACCCAGGAGCGCCCGGACAAACACCCGGTGGCGCCCGCCGACGCGCCGCCGCCGGCCGCCTCGAGCAGCTTCCTCTACACGCACTACAAGCCGCCGGTTCTCTCCCCCACCAACCTGCTGGACCCGCCCACGGCGGACAGGAGTGAAGGAGGCGCGCGGTCCGCCACGCCGGCGTCCGGCTCCTTCTCCTCCTCCTCCGCGACGCACAGACTGCACTCGCGGCCGTCCTTCAACTCCCACAAGCTGATCCAGTGCGACACTCTGGCCCGGAAGAAGCTGAAGGGCAAGGCGCGCTCTCTGGACCTGTTGGAGCTGCCCGGGGCTGCGGCCGACGGCGCCGGCGCCGCCGCCGGTTCCGGGTCGGACGGAGCGCCCCGAGCGAGGACCTCGAGGACCAACCCGTCCTCGGGCAGCAGCCAGGACAGCCTGCGCCTGGCCCGGCCCAAGCCCTCCCTGCCGCCCAGCGAGGCCGCCTCCTTCGCCCCGACCGGCCCCGGCGGCAGGTCTCTGGCGGAGCAGGTCCGCGCTCGTCTGCTGGGCTCGGCCGACGACCTGCGCCGGGTCGGGCTGCGGAAACCGCTGTCGCCGGAGACGCGGAGGAAGAGACGCGCCTGGCGCCGACACACCGTCGTGGCCTCGCCGACCGAGATCTCTGACAAGAGGCCCGTGCTGACCGTCGGTGACTTCCCCCTGTCTCCCGTCACTCAGAACCAGGTCAAGACACCGGGGCTGCCTCGGGACGCAGACGGGCTCGAGCAAGGACTGGCGACACGTCAAGCACCCACCTCCAGATTCCACCAGTATCTGTGAGCCCAGCTGACCCCACGCTTCACTCCCAGAACACCAGGCCTCTGCACGGGGGTCCGGGCCGAGCCGCCGACTCCCTGCAGGTCAGTCGACCGGCAGCAGCGGGAACAGGGTCGGGGGTTAGAGTCCCAATGACCAGGTTCTTTAAGAGCAGCCCACTCTTTTATTTTTGATGAGCTCCATTTGCATGGCAAGGGGTTTTCCAGTGTTGCCAAATCTTTTTTATCTTATTTAATTTTTTTAAACGTGTGCTTTTATAGAAATAATACAGAACCGGGACAGAGACGTGAACCCTCCTTTGAGGAACAGCCGAGCGTCCTCCTCTGCCTTCCCGCTCACGGGCAGCATAAGTTAAAGGGTCGAATCCCGTCAAGCGACCAGAGACGGATGCTGAAACGCAACGTCCCTCTGGTTGTCGTGGGGATGGTGCGTCTTATCAAAGTGGGTTTAACGGCCCCACACACACTTCTGACGACAAACCGTTATTGGTCAGTTTTAAACTATTTCAAGAGAGCGCCACTGATTTTTCACATCAGTCTTTGTCACGTGTTCCTCCTCAGACCAGAGACACTGTACTCCCTCATTTATACTCCAAGCAACCGTCGCCGTGGTTACCGACGCGGCGTACAGTCGTCTCTCTCTACCTGTTAATAATGTTTATGTGTGTGTTTGCGCAACAATATTTGTGATCATGTCTGAGCGTGCAGGTGTTTGTGTTGAACAATTTTGTAACATTTGTACAAAGCCTTGTTAAGTTAACCTTGTAAATATAAATATTATGTTATCATATTTGTTTTTCCTTTTTTTTATGGTTTACAAAAGTGCGTACAAGTGCACAAGTCATTTTCGTTCAAGATGTTACTTGAAATGTTTCCCTTAATATATATATATTTTTTGTTTTATATTCAATATATATATTATATATATTTTGTATTAAAGTAACAAAAAAAAGTACTTTTATTGTTATTTCATCCGGGTGTACCTGTTCACAGGAGACGAGGTCAACTGCTCCTCACGTCCTCGTCGACGGCCTTCCTCTCTGATACTCAGCACTGTGCAGAAACACCTTTTACCTCATGAGATACACTCTTATAAATAAGTATCTCTGGGGATTGTACTTCCAACAATGTTGCATCAACATGTACACAAACTATCCAACAACTACATGTAGCGAGGAGAGAAGACATCTGGTCATTATTCTGTCGCGTCGGGCAGCTCCGTGATGGAGGAACTCCTTTGTGTTGTTCTTCGTGTCTGACAGCGGAGCGACGCCTCTCCAGATCTCTGCTCATATTTACTGAGCTCAAGACGAAGTGCGTCCCCGCTTGTAAAAGAGAAGCCGGGCGCTGTTTAACAGACTGTTAAACATATGATGTAGCGGCATACAAACGGATGCATTTTCATTTTCTGTGGTAATCTTTGTGTTTTCGTCACATCCCCTCCGAGAGTTCACCCGTCTGCGTGTTCGTGACCTCGGGGTGACACGAGGAGGAGTTTCCATAAGGTCAGGCGCTAATAAATCATAACTGACTGGGGAAACCTCACAGTAGAGGAAACGAATACGGAATGAATCTATTGTTGTCATCTCTCGCCATCACAACAGAACACAAACAGGAGGTTGGACTTCCTCGGTCACAAGACTTCTTTCCATCTGACCGATTGAGACCCCGTGAAAAACGTAATAATAATGATAATAATAATAAATGATAAGTTATCGTCTTGTCTTACCTCAAGATTCGTTTTACAAGTGCCTGATTTCTGGAATGTGTTTTTGTTCTGCGGTGCCATGTTGGGTTCTTATCTTTCCGTTTCCTTTTGTTGTTTCTGGGTCTCCGCCCCTTCTCTCCTGTGGTTGACGGTATAACTAAGGCACTGACCCAAAGATGTGCACATTTAATACAAGCAGTCGAACTGAAACAATTTTTCGAAACGCACACTTTAAGCCAAGGACATGTCTATGCACTCTTTGCCTTCGACACAGGGCATTAACAGCTGTTACCGAGCTGCTCAGAGGCATAGTGCTCTCTCCACCGCCCCCTGCCTAGCGATCCACAGTGCGTGAATATGGTACACCTAACGAGCCCTGCTCTCCGCCGGCAGTAGGTCACGTCAGACGACATCTCTCACAGATGAACTAACAGCCGATGACGTCATCAAAAACGGAAAACTCAGCAATTTGGCGTCGATGTCTGACATTTTTTACCTTATGTTTCATTGTTGTATTTTAAAGTCTTTTTGTACATACTTTCTTAATATGTAACATATTGTATTGTGTACATTTGGAATTGCATTTTTTTTGGAGTATAACTAATATGAAAATGACTGGACTTGAAAGGTCGTCCACCCGAAACCATTTCCCTCACGGATGTGTGCTTTAAAGCAAGGTTATATGATGTAAATAAACAGAACTATGTTTAAAACTCATTTCTTACTCGTGTTTGGTTTTTGTGTGTGATGGTGGGCAAACGTGTAGAGGGGGCGGGGCTGTAGGCTCTTTAGAGTAGGAGCTATATGGCGCCCTCTAGTGGCTGAAGCTGATACTGCCACCCAACGGAAAATGGAAGGAAACTACACTAGATACACCGTAACTACGAAGACTTGTGTTTCTAGCCTACAGAGTTTTAATATTCATGTAATCTGTGAACATTAGCTGCAAGTCTGAAAATCTACTGAAACGTATGATCCTTCTAGGAATTCAGAGCTTTAATAAACACAGTTTATGCAGCAGATTATTTGGTTTTTGTGAGGACCAGCACAAAAACAATGAGTCTCAAGAGTGGCATAAACCCATTTTGCATTTCCTCTCGCAGAAACATCCACGCGAGATTGAACCCGGAGTGGGTTAACCTTTCTAAAGAGCATCTCCATCATACCCCATCCCCCCTTCTGCTCCAGTGCGCGTGTTCTCCCTCGGCGGGTCGCGCTTCCATGAGAAGCTTTGCGACTGTTTGTATTGCTGACAAAAGCCACGTAGTTTCACAGGGCGGCTTCCTGCGTGTGAGAGCTTTACGACACATGACAACACAATTTCAAAAAATTTATTTGAACTTTGTTAACACACAACTGGTAAAATATTCACTCTGGAATTACTTCTGTAAAACAGTGTTTGAAAGCTGACCCAATTAGCTGCAAGTCATTTATTTTTGTTGGGAGGAAATTGCAACATATACGATTTTTAAATTCAGAAAAACGGAACAGCATATTAGTTGGAACAAACAAAATATGATCGTGTTGTCAAATACATTCTCTTTATAAAAAGAATCTTATTTTTGAAATATTTACATGTCTTCTTGGAAAAAACAAACAAACTGGACTTCCTTACAGTCCGAATAGAAAAGAAACGGAAAGTATTGCAATGCAACAGACTATCCGTCCAAAAGACAAACTGATTACAGGAAGAAGAAAAACCGGACTTTTTTATTTTTTAATAGTCCCATAGTTTACCTTTTTGAAAAGGTGAATTGTGTCCTTTAATTGGTGTCGACTTGGCCCCTGTCATCGCGCAGCTGGTTCTGCAGCAGCAGCTCCGTGTTCTGGGCCCTCAGTCTCTCCAGCTCCAGCTCTTGGAGCCGGACCAGGGAGCTCTCCACCGTCTGACCCGCGGGCTCCGCGGCGCGCTGCAGCCGGTTGTTCTCCTCCTCCAGCCGGGACATGCACTTCTCCAGCTCCAGGTACTCCTGCACCAGCTCCTGCTTGGTCATATTCTGCAGGCTCTCGATGTGGTACATCTCGTAGGTCTCAGAAAAGTCTCTCTGGAGAAACTCCCCACCTGCGTTCCCGGGTCTCCCGATGCCGTCGCTGCCTCCGCCGCTGCCGTGGTCGTCGTCGTCCTCCTCGATGTTGTCGAACAGGTCCTCCTCGCTGCCGGTGTCCTCCATGCGGATGCCGACCCCCGAGGGCCTCCTGACGCCGGTCTCGGTCTTGAGGTCGGGCTCCTCTCGGTCGTGCTCGTCCATCAGGAACTGGGTGGTGTTATACGGGGCCACCGGGAGCCCTTTGGCGAACATCTCCTCTCTCAACCGGGAAGCCCGGGCCGTCTCCTTCTCCTCCAGCGCTTTCCTTTCATCCCAGTTCAGTTTGTAATAAGGCTTCCAGCTGCGCTTCTTCTTGGAGGTCCTGCGCCGGTGTCGCTTCTTGCCCAGGCGCGCATCGAAGCCGGTGTCGGAGTCGATGTGACTGTCCTCCTGCGCCTGGTTCAAAGTCTCCTCCAGCGGTCTGTCTTCGCCGTTTTTCTCCAGTGGGTTGTTGTCCCCGACATGCCCCACATTAACACCGGGCTTTTGGTGAGGCTGAGCTGCAATCGGGGACTTTGGAAGCACGTTTCCGGCTGCTAAGGCAGGGCACACCCCCCTCGGTCCGCCTTTCCTCTGCCACAACTTGTCTGTGTGGATGTCTCCACAGTGCTTCTGGTCTCTCTGGCGCCCCCTGCTGCCGTTCTCTGGTCTAGCACGGCTTCTGTCTGGGAGATGCTCCAACGCGTCTACGCTGCTCCCACCTGATGGACTGCCTGAAGTTTTCAGGTGATGGGTCTGCTCCATCGGCTCCGTCATCCTGAGGTTCCGCTCCGATGGATCCGCTCTAGCACATTTTGGATGGTGTTCTCGTTCTCAAAACTGAGCTTTAAAGTTCGTTGAAATACGTCAAACTAAATTTAAACAAAATATACGTATTCCAGAAATCACTAAAGAAAGTTAAAATGTAAAAACAAACTCTCGCAGAATAAAAGTAAACTTCTGGACAGTAAACACTTGTTACTCCTCAAAGGGTTTGTCAGAGCAACTGTCGCTAACTACCATTAACTGTTTCGCTGCTGTCAGGACTATCGTTCACCGGGAGACGACGTTTCGCCGTCACAACAGTGTCCAGTGTGATACTAAAGAAGAGGGAGCTCGTGTTTATATAGGAGCTCCGCCTCTAGTCGTGCGGATGCAGCTGTTTGTAACACCCGTTGGATTGTGGGACATGTGGTTTTCATTTCGATGAAGCACGGTCAGAGGCCTCCGCATTGAACTACATAGTCCACAAGTCCACCATAACTGATGAGTATGTTAACCAATCAAATGGTAGAGACTTGAGCACGATAGGGTCCACCCCTCTCTTATTTGATTGGACAAGAGGATAATTTTGCTGTTGCTAAGCTTAAAGTATTTTCTGATTGGACAGCCCAATTGTCCATCAAAAGTACCTAATCCACACCAAGAAAGCAGTCCGGAGCATTATATGGACGGTACTATCTACAATTAAAGGGGTAGTAAGAAAAGTGAAAACATACAAGTTACATGAAATACGATAGAATGACACAAGATGATACATGTAATAGGAAAAGAGTATTATATACGTAGGATCAGTAGGGCTTACTTTCATTTTCAGACCACACAGTCTTACGCCGAATAAGTAATACAATGAAAACCCTCCTGTATTCGAAGCAAAATGGAGAAAACCTCTTACGGAAACTAGTCCGTGTTGAATGTTCACACTGGAAAATAACTAAAAACAGCTTACTTCCCAAATACAATTATGTGTAATGTCTAGTGACATACAAATGCGTCGTTTTGACGGCAGTTGGGCCATCTAATGAATCTGTATGCATATCCTGTGTGTTGTGCGGAGTGATACACTGTCGGCCATGGGGTTCGGGTGAACTCTGGAATCAGCGTAAACAATCGGCATTTATTGTCAAGCTGCCGCTACGACCACAGCTCCGAGCCCATCGTTGTTTAAGGGTGGGTCCGGCGAGCTCACACTTGCTCAATAATCCTGTTATCACTGGACGAAGTGGTGTCGTTTAGTTTTGAGTATTTCTGCGCAGCCCATGTTCTGAAATGCAGCGTTAGATTTACACTGTCGTGTTAACAGCGAAGGAGAAGCTAGCTAGCTAACGTTAGCTACGCCGTGTCGCTGCCTTAACCGAACACTGTCTTAATTCATAAAGTGTGTCGCCAAACGCACTAATGTTACGACCAAAATAAAAGTATATGCGATGTCGCAAAGCCCGTCGTGTCTTGTCATAAATAGAGTCGGTGTGTTTGACTCAAGCGCAATACTGTACATAACGCCATAGTTTCTAACGCTAAAAGGAACTAAATTACCACGAACGGTTGATCCGTTTCAATTAAAGTGTTTTCGGAAAGGTTTCACTTTGGCGACAGAGCGACAGAAAACATGCAACAAAGTAAATTAATAACACCACGAGTTACAAACATAGCTACCGTTAGCCATTTGCTAACTAGGCCGTTGTGTTTATATTGGGTCCGTGTAAATGCTGGAACGTAATGTTACCCGTCAGGTTAACAACACGAATTACGAGTGATTATGACTTTCTCTCGAATCAATGTGGACCACCGTCTTTAAATGATTGTCATCAGGTTGAAGACGGCGCTTGCTATAATCGTTGGTATTAATCGTTGAACTGGAAATCTCGATGAACTACTTTAGTCCCAGGAAGTAGACGGGCCCTGATCGTGCAAGGCAACACAAGATCTCCTTCAGGCTACTGATCAAGCTCGAGCGTTCGTAAAGGTTTTACACGCAAAGCTAACAATCTTCTCATGTCTACGTTTTCCATAACTTTGACTACAACTGTTGTCGATATCTGTGAGTTAAATTGCTGAATTTATTTTTTGTTGGATAAAGAATAAATTATAACATTGTTATGAAGTATACACATCTTAATATAGTTTGTTTTTTGTGATGATTTTCTTCTATTGTCCATTTGTACATTGACATCTAAGGAGGTTTGCACACTGTCCCACTGTTCACTGTCAAATTGCTCGCCAATCTACTGGCTTCCTCTTTATCTGTGCATGTGTCACTACCATGTACTCACACCCACAGGCCAATATTCTTCAGTTTCCACAAACCAATTGCATTAATGGATGAAATGCACGATTCAGTCTGACCTCTTTTGGTGGGTCTTCCAACACTGCTTGCAAAGACTGAATCCAATGGCTACCAACAACACAGGCCCACTGTTTCTGCTAATAGAACCAGGCAGTTACAGCTCTGGCAAATAAGCAAGCCGAGCTGGGAATCCTTTGAGGAAGACGTGATATGTTCCAGTTAATATGAAACCTAATGATGATGGAGACTGAGAAATCATACCCAGAGTTTCCATCTTCTCAAATCGAAAAGCGTTGCAGCTACATAGCTGTTCCTGCATAGATCACAGCTTGTGAGGATTAGCAGCCATGACTTAATCTCACCATGTCTAACGAGGTTGTTGCTGCAACAGAGAGGATGAAAGATACAACAATAATTGTTTTAGACTGTTCTCATGGCTGTACACATTTTTTGTAATGGCTGATATTTATCTGCACACGAGGGCTGTGCTTCTTTAGATTTCCATGAAGACAGCAGGTCCATATTTGTTTTACTGGTACGTCATCTGCATTAAATGGCTGAGTGAGAGAAACATGTACTTTAAGTGACTTCCACCCACCCCACCAAACTTGTTTGTGTGTGCTGGTGGATTGCTGCGGATCAGGGACAATTATATTTAATGTTCTTCCTGACAGGACCAGTTTCAGACCACCCGGCGGAGCTCTGTCCCTCTGCTCTCTGTTATAACTCCATTACAAAGAGTTAATTAAGTTTCCAGCTGCTGCTCTGCTAGTGTGGGCACGTCTCCATCCATTTACAACAAGTCTATTTGTATTTTTTTATCCAGCACATCTCCATTTTGATCCATGTAGATACATATGGCCGTACAAGATACATGTGACTTGAAAATATTTGATTGTTGTTGTGAAGATATTTGCAATTCCTTGTCATGGCCAACAGGGGGCACTGCACTCCAACTGATCTGGAAGAAATAAATGTATATATCTAGACTATTAGTGCTAAAGGTGATTTGATGACCATGAGACGTTTTGGCGCACAATAAAAGGCAATGCATGGTCATCGATACTCAGACAACCATCCATACACAGGTAAAGTCCACATTATAATATATAATACTAAAGCCCAAATGCAAAGTTATTCGGTTTGGATAGTAGGTCACCTCTGCACATTATAGGTAGTGCACCATGTGTATGCGTGCTTGTACTTCTACAACAGGAATAATTGAACATTAAGTAGACATTATATCATCATCATGTACTGACTTAAGTACTACGATTTTGAACTTCCGCCTTTAACTAAAGAAACACCATAATGTAGAATAATGTAAGAAGTCCTGCATTCAAAATGGTAAGTAAATGTGCAAATGTATTCGCATCAAAATATACTCAAAGAAGGAAAAGGAATAAGAAGAATAATCAAAGATTCATGGAGTTTAGGCTGAATTTTAATAATGATGCATTGAAGTGTACATGCATTAGCTGAATAACTTCCGGGAGGCTTGTGGGTCTTATCTCAACCGAGAATAATATACCATGGTTTATTTATTGATTGCGTATTAATCTAAACGTGTAAAGCAATTAGCAACTAAAGTACTACAAAGAAATAAAAAGGAGTAAAACGTCTTATATTTTTCCTTTGACAGGTAGTGGATGGAATAGAAGTATGAAGTATAAGAAAATTGAAATACTCAAAAAGAACATGTATCCTACCTCAACATTGTACTACTTGTGTTCAGGTACTGGACCATCCGTGGTTCGTCAGGATTTGTTGGGGCAGCAGGAGGAGGTGGGAGTGCGTAAACTGTGCGCCTTGTTTGGAGTCGCATTACGCACAGGCATGGGGAGCAGCGTCGGGGAGGGACTCTACACATGTGGAAAACGAGTAACTGTTGCGCTTCGCCGTCTCTCTCCTTTTGGGGGTCTTTCCTGGACAGCACACATCTGCACTGGAGGACGTACACCTGCACGCTCCCGGACTTTAAGTTCACGTGCAAGTCTCGAGTCTGAGAGCTGCAACCCGCAGTTACTTCCGCTGGAGTCGTAATAATGCTGGGCAGCGGTAAGTCAACGGCCTCCGGCCCCAGAGAGCCGAGGAGGAAAGGGGCTGAGAAGGCGGCGGACCCCATTAAGAGGCTCGGTAAGGAAACATGCACACTTTCCAACTCCTTTCTGTTGCTGCAAAGTTACGACAATGCGCTAAATGTGTGGACATCTCTCGAGTTCAGTGTTTTTCCCACTGCGGCATCACCTCCGGACATCACTGGTGTGCACCTATCTGAGTGTGAGTGGATTGGGATTGTAATCGCACTAAATAATGTATTCATATATTTCAGAAGGGAGTTAGGGCGATATTTGTTGTATTTGAGGAATACAAAGATACTTTTATCATGGTGTTGGGTTATAATGACATTGCTGTAGTACTTGTTTAAGTACTAGCGTTGCATCCTTTATAAATATAAGATCATATTTTCCTTGGGAGGAACACTATTTGCTATATATACTGATTACTATACTGAAACCTGTGTTTGCTCATCAAGGACTGTGTTTACTGTCCACGTGCTTGTGGCCTAGTTGCCCCCCGAGTTAAAGCAATCAAGTAATATAGTAATAACCTAATAATAATAATAATAATAATAATAATAATACTTTTATGTTATAAGGCGCCGTACAACACATTAAAAACAGTTAACACAACAGGAGTAGTGGATGTCATTAGTGAAAACAGCTTACAACACATGACGAATAGCTTTTATTTGTTGTTTATTGGTTAAAGAAGAGCTCAACTCACTGAGGCTCCTCCGCAGACTGCAGCCTACTCTCTCTCAGGCCCACGCTGATTGGCTGCTGCACCCCTCACTCAAGCACTCTCAGCTCATGGCGTCACCTCGCCCCAAAATAAACACCTGCTGAGCAGTGACAGAGCACCTGTCAGAATCCCTAAAAAGACACGGGAAGTCTGGACCACGCTTTTGACCTATTTGCAGCTTATATATCCATTTGAAATAAAATTCATGTATTTTTGTCACGATCTTTGGCAGATTTTCAATATCTATTCTAGACAGTATAACACCAAGAATCAAATTCAATTGAAGTTGTTTACAAACTATACAGATAACTGTATATGGGACATTTTAAATACTGTATCCAGGATTTCACAATAAAATGCAGAAGTATTTCCCCAACAGAAAATTTCTCATCTCTCTCTTCTCACTCTTTAAAACGAATAACCTCACGCTGGTGCTGATGATCTATTTGTTTTGTTGTTACGTATCATTTAGTTTATTTTAGCATTCAGAAAACTAAGATCCTGCTCCAAACCCCTTATTTGTCATGCCTTCACAGCAGTGTGTGTGCAGGGATCCCGACCGTGGCATCGACACGGCAGACTATTTTGAAACTCTGACACTATGTGGATACTTGTTGAAGCATTACTGATGCTAGAGTTATGAAACTGTATCTCTGTGCCTGAAAATGTAATACACAACTGTCAATTCTATATTCAAGTGTCCTGCTCATACTGAATAATGAAGCCATTGATAAATGAGTCTGTTGGCCTTCAACCCCACATGTCTAAATTATGTTTTAATCCTTACTTCAGATGGAAACCCCCATACACTGTACTCTTGTACCCATGGGTGGGATTTTGTGTCATGTGAGTCACATGAGTAGTCTTACTTGTTTGTTCAAAGATTTAAAACCTACTATAAGCCTTTTTCTACGGATAAAGTTCCACGTGAAGTCGAGGTTTGTTAGTTTTGAAATCATCTTTGAATCAGACAAATGTACACATGGATAAATATATGCACTGCAACAGACGTCCCCTGTGGGGGTTCGTGGATTTGGTTTCAGGGAGAGAGTCCGAGGTTGTTGGTAGTGTTGTGTGTCTGGAGGTCTGTGGCTCTGTGATGGTGAAACACTTGCAATGAGTTTATTGTGAGAACAAATATGATTTAGACAAACAAAATACACAACTTTATTGGTTGAGGTTTGCAAAACACAACACATTCATGTGAAACCAAATCTAGAATGCTGTGAAAATGAGAAAGAAAAAACTAGCAAACTGTTGTATTAGTGGCTTTCCCTAATTTTATGTAAATTGATTAGAAAAGTAATTTTGAACAACACAGTTGGGAAAGTGATTCACTTTATAATTATGATTAAGGTGACATCAGAATAAATACTAATTCCCTTCCATCTTGCCTTCTTTCTCCATTTTTTAAGTAATTAACAAACTTGAACATGTAGAAAATCCAATTTTTCTGTACAACGGAACTTTTAAATCAACATGACATCAACATCCACAAGAAACAAACTCACTTTCAACTTCTCACACAATCAAAACAAGATATTTATTTCTACAAATGTGTGTTAAGGATCTAAATGTCACAATTAAAAGTAGATATTTACGTTGCATTAGCTCTGTAAGCTGCACGTAAACAATTACTTTCTTGTTCAGGGACTCATCACTGTGTGTTCATATCCTGCTTATTAATAAGTGAATGAAGAAATTAATTAGGAAAGATAATTAACAGAGTGCTACTTATTTTTAGTATTCTGCTTCATGTGCTGTCCCAAAAAAACCTTGCCATTAATTCTTCATTTCAAAATAACACTCACTTCTTCTGTTTCTAATTATATTACTGGAGAATATGTTCTCAGATCAGCCGCCGAGTGTCACAACCACCTTTTAACTTTGGATATCATCATTTTCATTAAAGGCCGGACCTGAACCCGTCTCGTGGGGAAGCTGTGAGACAGGATTAAGAACGTGTAATTGACCCTTTGCCTGTTGCACGTCAACGACGCCCTAACCTTTCTATCTTTATGCAAGTGTAGAATCCTAGCTGACTCTGGTGACAGTTGTTATGTCGAGAGAAACGTGAACCGTGTCCCAGGACAAGCTGAAGATGACTCACGCTGACACAATCTAATACTGACCAGCATGATGTGGTTATTTTCTTTCTGATCCTCCTCTTAGTTTAAAGGCGCTCCCGCTGCTCATAGTGTGGACACACGTACCCCGAGATAAATATTCCTTATGGGAGTGGTTTGAATGTTTCTTGTTTTCTCACAGCTGATCCAGCTTTGGGTTTTTCAGTTCTCACATGGAGCTCTCTGGTGATTTGTCAGCTGGTCCACAACTTCGGTCCAGACTGAAATACTATTAGCAGCTATTAATTGAGACATTCATGACTGCCTTAGCTGCCTTCTAGCTCCAACAGACGGTTTTCACTTCTCCTGTGAATTTACTCAACATCTGTCAGAACAGATTGCTTCAAATTTCTGAACAGACATTCGTGGTTTCCAGACAACGAATCCCTTTGATCTTTCATCCAGTGCCGAGGTTCACATTTGTGCTTTTAGGTAAAATGTCTCAAAAACAGTTTGATGGATATTCACTGACATGAGATCTAGTGCAGACATTCGTTTCCTCCACCGGATGAATCATAATCACTTTGGCAATACCGTAGCTTTCTATATCGCGTCATCATTATAGTGAAAGTTCTGTCTTGTATTGTTTATGACCGGAATCCCTGCAAAACTAATCAGCCTCAGCTGCACTTTGTGTTTATGAACAACATATGCTGGCATGACGCACACATGTTAAACTGAGACATGGTAACAATAGACCTGGGAAACATCAGGCTGTTAACATTGTCACTGTGAGCATTTTAGCATGTTGATGTTTGCATTTTTAGCAAAACACGGTTGTGCAAAGTCACAGAGATGCTGGTGTGGCTATCAAAATCTTTTTAATGTTCATCACCAAATACCTTTGACTAATTTAATCCCCATCAACCTCAGATGCACTCTGTATCCTGTTTAGTGCTACTTAGCAAATGTTAGCATGCTATTCTTGTGCTAAATTGAGATAGTTAACCTGATGAACATTACATGTGCTTAACATCAGCATGTTAGCATTGTCATTTAGAGCATGTTAGCACGCTGGTGCTAGCTTTTAGCACTGCTGGGCCGGTGAATTGGCAGCTAGCATGGTTGTCGACTCTTTTAATTCTCGTTGCTAATCCAACTTGGCTCATTTGGCTGCTTTCACAAGCTGTGTCGAAATGCTTGCAATGAAATACATTAGCATGGTTGCTAGCCAGTCGTCATGCAGGGCTTTGAGCGTTTGATGAAGGGGGCGTCAACCGGATTTTCTGCAGGAGACAGTGAAAAGAAAACACAATTAGTTCCCTAGCCTGATGAATCATGCCCTTCCCTTCACTTACAACCTCAAATAAAGAGGTTTTCAGGAGCGTATACACATAGACATTTTCATAACCTATAGGCTATGAGTGTATGAAAATGTGAATGCGTCTCTGTTTAAACAGACTGTGGATTGGCCAACCCTTTTAGGCTTGTGCTCACTTGTTCTGCGAGATCAAAACAAAGCAGGTCGAAAAGCAAAAATGTGGATTTGGCTGGAGAGGCAATAATAAGAGGCAGCAGTGGGTTGAGACTGAGGCAGTTAATAAGGCTGTTTGGGCATTTTAGCGTGGTCAATGACCTGCAGTTAATCTGGCCCATGCCTGTGGGAATGCCTTGCATGTGGTAACAGCTTGGAAAAACAGGGTTGTTATGGATGGAGGGCTAGGAGGGGGATTTCTTTGTGTTCGATGGGGAGAGATCCGCGGCTACACTCAGTCCGTCTCTCGTTGGGGGGAGGGAGCTGAGAGCTGTTTCTGTTGTGCTGTAGCTTCTGGGGCCCTCTGAGGAAGTTTATTCGCCAACTGGCACCAACAGTATAAGCACTGTGATTTAAGGGAAAGTTAAAGGAACTTTGCCAACTGTGTCTTGACAAATCTTTGTAGGTGAGCTGGACACTAAATCCTGGAGAAGAATTCAACAACAGGGAGAGTTTGCTTGAACTTTTCCTTTGAAAAGTCCTGAAAGAGAAAAATGCCCTGTGAGAGACCCTATTCATCCCTGAGAAAAGAAGCAATGAAGCGGAGCTGAATGTGCTCTATTAATAATTAGTTAACTCATTATTATACAACATAATGCAAGTACATCTTAAGTAACCAGTTACTTACTCTAAAAACTACATACAAGTCACCACTAAAATCTTTTGACACATTTTACACCATTTGGCAAAATGTTAATTTGCTTACCATCAAACCACTTTTGTACAATTTCATACCTACTTGCTACTTGTTCTGGGTGACATTCAGCTTGGGGCCTTTAACACATGTCATCCACCCCTCCCTTTAGTATCAAATAACGGTAAAAATGCCCCCCAAAAAACGTGGCCAAGATGAATCAGTAAATGTGTCCTAAAGAAGCTAAAGTGTATTTAAAATAATAAACGAAATATAAAAATAAAAAAAGCTTATTTATTTCCAACTTAATTTGAAGAAAAAGCATTCCACACATTTATCCAAAATATATAATAGTCTAAATATTCACACAAAGTTAAACATTTTACATCATTTTACATTTGACAAAAATGTCCACTCCACATTATTGGATTGCACCCTGAGTCATCTGTGGGTCTGTCATCTTTGAACTAGTGTGTAAACATTTCTTGCATGTCCTTTAAACTTCGGCCCTGTTGGCCAAAAACCATCCTTAGCTTTAGACTAGAGCTGTAGCTGGCAATTCTATCATTCTCGATTATTTCACACATTGTTTAATCATGAATGATTAATCATTTAAATGTTTGGTCTTTATAATGTCAGAGAAAAGCCTGTCACGGCTCCTCAGAGACCAAGGGGGTCTAATAATAAGCTTTACTCTAGGCCTTATTAAACTAAGATGTAAACAAAACCAGCTTGTGTAAAAAAGAAGAGGCTTTGTAAATATATGTATCCTGTGCAAGTATTTGGTTTTGTGATTGATCATCACATTTTTCTGTGTTTTAAAAAGTTATAGCAAATGCACCAAACAGCAGTAGCCTACGAAGTTCCTTGTTTTCCTTTCTGTGTTTCAGTGATACCACATGACTGGGCATTAACTTACTGTCAACTCTAAACTTAAACCTATGTTGTGTGTCCACCATGCCTCCTGCAATGATCTTTTATTTTCTGCTATAACGTTCCCCTATCCTTTCAGTTCTGACAACAAATAATGACAATACCTCTGTTCTGAGGCTCTGCATTTTGTTTGGCTTCTTGATTAAATATACATGTGATGATAATAGCTAGGGGTAACTACTATGAATGGTACAGGCAAATACTGTCTGTTAGCCTGCTATTGCCCCAAGAGAGCTATACATCTACAAATTATCATGGCTGATTCATATCGAGGAATTCGATTTCTCTCAGCTTTGCATGTTTTGCACGTTTTTTCTATTTCATAAATGCGAGAAACATTACTTTGTTAAAACAGGAAGTCACTTTTTAATGCAATCCACAGCAGCTTCACTCAGCCCACTGAAACCTTTAACACTGAAACCTTTAACACAGACCATTTCCTCTGAGGTTTGTATCTGAAACACAGTCTCAGGTTGAGGGTATAAGCAGCAGTGTTGATTGTATGTGTGCGGTCGGCTCGACAAATACAGTCAACAAGCTTTTTTGGGGGAAGGGGACTATTGATGTTGTATGAGAGCTGGTAATATTGAAATAGAGAGGCCAGAAACGTCCCTCTGTGAACTTCTATTTAGTCAACCAGACAGACAGGAACATAGCCTACTTGGAATTAGTAGTCTATGACTAAATACCTGCAACTCTATCAGCCTCAGCTGGACTTTGTGCTACTACTAATCAACATATATTAGAATGCTTATATGCTAAACTAAGTCTGATGAACGTTGTAAACATTATACAGCCTCACAGAGGTGCTACTAGCATAGCCTTGTTAACCTAACAGAAAGATGAGGATTTACCTACAAACTTCCTAAGAGAAATGATTATGTTATGATTAGAAATGTTTTTAGAGGCCTTGTGTCCTTGCATGTCGACACAATAAAACAACACAAACTCAATCACTGAATTTGTTTTTACAGTAAACTTCCCGTTTTGTTTTGTGTGTGTGTTTGTGCGCTTCAGGGCTGCTGGACAATGAGGACGTACGTGTGATGATGCAGGGCTGCAACATGGTGAAAGTTCGCTCTTCGAGGTGGCAGAAGAGCCGAAATCTGCGGCTTCTAGACGACGGACTCACTGTGTGGTGTGAATCCAACAAAATCTCCCGCAAAGCCAAAGCTCAGCAGACATGTGAGTATCGCTAAACTTGGCTTTGAGAACAGGGAGAGTGGGATGGGGGGCCCAGTGTTTGTGTGTGTGTGTGTGTGTGTGCGTGTGTGTGTGTGTGTGTGTGTGGGGGGGTCCGGCTTGAGCAGATTAGGAGGGAGGATCAAGGTGAAAAATAGGAAAAGGACCAACAGTTAGTTACAAGAAGTGAGGTTAAGGAGGAGAAGTAGCTCTGAAAGTGAGAGTGCTCATGAATAGAAATTGCTTTTAGGAGAGAAGCTTGAGCGATATCAGATTAGAGGAAAAGGGCTTTGCCGAAAAGGAAATTTATCCACAGGGTACAAAGCAGAGAAAGACCAGCAGGCCTTCCACCAGCCTAGTAGACTAGGATGTGAGTCACGGCGCCAGCTGATTGTTCAGGGTTGTTGAGCTGTTTTATGTTGGCTCGATCTCATACTCATTATCAGGGCTGTTTGTTTACATTTCAAGTGTGGACACTAATCATGGGCTTTGTGGTCTGGCTAAACAATAATCATGTGTAGTTTATGTGCCGATTCATAAACCTGGACTCGTGAGGAGTCTGGTACAAAAGAAATCAAAACAATTTAAAAGTAAAAGTATCTCCGTTGCTATATAAGAATAGTGAATAAATGGATTTTAGATTTATTTATTTCTGTGTGGACTGAGTGCAAAGAAAACGCAGAAACAATGCAAAACTCTAGTAATTTAACTATAAATTGCACCAATACTCTCAGTGTGGAAATAAGAGGAATTTGATACACATGAAATGTAATATCAGGGCACACACATTATTTATAATTGTAATCCTCCTCTTCCCTCATTGTTTTAAACTGCCATATTTTAGCTGCAATGGCACACAGTGTCCAACTTACACCAGTGGCTCAAATTAACTAAAATACTTGAAAGAGTCCTATAAAAGGGAGACAGAGAGATGACACCTGTTTGGGACATTAACCAAAAAAAACAATATAAATGTGAAGACGATGGTGTATTTTAGAGAGCAACACCAGCCGTTTAACCTCAGCAGAGGCTTTTCACCTCGTCATATTGACACAGCATTCAAACAAAAGAGATTAGACTCTAGAGATTGCCAAAGTGCAGGGTATTTAGGTAATCTCACATTTTCTTTCCATTGCATTTCTTTAAAGCTAAATCTTCTACTGGAATCAAAATGTACTGCAAGCTGGGTGGGTGGCAATTCTCTCTCACCCTCTTATATTTCTGCTTAACGTTCTAGCTCCCCCACCTGTTTGTGCTCTTCGTCCTGATGCTGAAGTGCAGTTTATTGCTGAGAGCAGCAGGGTGGTCGGGTGGTCAGGTTTGGTATAGGCCGTCTTGATTGCGCTCAAGCAGCTCCAGAAATAGACACAGAGTGGTCAAGTTTCTGTGTAACACTCCCTGCAATGAAGTCAACAAATAGTATGAGGACAGCCGAGCCTCTTCAGACGGATACCGATAATGCTGCAGGCGGCCGGGGAGCATATCTGTGTGTGCTTAAGTGTGTGTTTGTGTGAATTCAGGATAAAGGATTGGCTTGGTTTCTTTTTTCCGAGCTCAAGGCGGGTCTCCAGGTCCAGTGGGATCTGGCGCCTGCAGTTCAATGCCGCTTCTGATGCTCTCAAGCACTTGGCATGGAATACAACCCTTTACACTTCTGCTGTCCCTTTCTAAACTACACACACACATGTCCACACACACACACACACACACACACACCCCGCGTCTCTGGGTAAACCACAAAAGAGGAATGTGGAGTAATTTTGAAGAGGTGGACTACAGAGGCTTTGTGACCTCCAGCAACAGAATGAGGCTATTGTCATGGCAGACACTGCTTATTACCCAGCTGAGGGATCACCACGCAGCAGGCATCCCAGAAACAGACAAGCTCCTGTGCTGAATAAAGTTGTTGTGTTAGAATCAGCTTGAAGCCAGTGTCTGTGTGTTTGTCTGTTCTGGACAGAAAGTGTTGACCAGACTCACCAGCAAATATGTAATCAGGTCATGTGAAGTTGTGGATCTCAATCTTTTTCTCCCCTGAGTCCATAAAAAAATGTAACTATGTTTTCAGCCTTGCTGGCATAATTCACGTAGGGATGGCATTGTCATGTCTGTCAGGCGACCATTATGCTCCAGACTGAAGTAAAACATCTTTAGTAATGCCCTGACTTTTCATCAGGTATATTTAATGTTTACCACACCTAGGTTTAGATCGGTGACTAACAATTACTTCATTATTGATAATTTAGTCTTTGAAACATCAACAGTGGCGAAACATACTCATCACAACATCCCAGAGCCCAACATGGTGTCCTCAAAATACCTTGTTTTATCAGTCTAAATCCAACATAAGGTTTTATTTATTGTTATACATATGTGATGGCAACAAGCAGCAAACCCTCATAGTTTAGAAGCTTGAACCAACAAATAATTGCCGTTTTTGCTTGACGAATGTGTGAAACATATAATCAATAAAAATAGTAGTCAACCAATGTGTTATTCCCAGCTCTACCTTTGGTTTATGACTGAACACCTGCAAAATGAGTGACATTCACAGCCTCGGCTGCACTTTGTGTTAAGAGCTAATTTGTAAAAGTGCCATGCTTGACTAAGATGTCATTATGAGCATGTTGGCACGCTGATGCACGCCTCAAAACATGGCTGTAGACTCAGTTTTGCTTTTTTTTCAATCCCATAAATCAACCCTCCAAATTATCAGTTAGAGCCACCATGGTGAGGTTATAACGACTATAAAAACTATTAAAAATCCCTGCTCCTTGACTGTCAGCACACAGGGTATTAACTGAAGCGTTTCATTTTGTGTGCTTTAAGCGTCATAGGTGTAAAGTGTGGAAAGTGCATGTTATATTTGACCATCCTGTCGCTATGGCGCACTGCTTTGTGGGGCTTGTGAGCCTCTTATAGGGCATGGTGGTTGACCTTCAGCCGTTTACTCGACAACACAAGAACTCTTCTTCTTCCCCTCTCCTCCTCCAGTCGCAGTGGCGGAAGTGGAGTGTGTGCGTGAAGGCTGCCAGTCCGAGGCGCTGAGGCGGCTGTCCGGCTCGGTGCCGGAGAGCAAGTGCTTCACAGTCGTGTTCAAAGGCGCCAGGAAGAGCCTGGACCTGCTGTGCCCCTGTGAGGAGGATGCTCAGCGTTGGGTGCGAGGGCTGCGCTCTCTAAAGGAGCGCGTGGCCGACATGACCCAGAAGCAAAAGCTGGACCAATATCCTGCCCAATGTTTAATATGCTAGAATAAATATACTTTAGCATTGCTATGGCGACTGACTCTGCTGTCCCATGTGCCAGTCCACGTCCACAGCAGAGCTATCGTGAGCAGTAATGACTCGGAAAAAAGAGACGTCTAAATATAGTCTGACTATCACTGATATTTATGATCCCTCAGAGCCAGCGGATAATATAACTCTTATCAGGTAGAGGGTCAAATTAAGATCTCTTCGCTTCTCTGTTGATCTATTTTTTGGTTTTGTAAACAGATAAATCATCAGGGCAATTATGTTGTTATCTCGTCTATTACAGTATATTTCATAAAGAAACCAGGGTGATGTTTATCTTGAATGGTGTAATGTGTGTAATGTGGGCCAGTTACAGTTGGCGCATGGTGGAAAACTATAATTAGTCTATGTTACATTACTTTTCATTCATTTAATTAACACTTTTGACCAGCAGGATTTATAGAAATTTAATTTTCAGGCTGAAGTGCTCGATTAATGATCGTAAGTGCATCCCTCCCAACAATCGACAAAGAGCCTTTCCCACGGTGTTTATCAACTGAACTTTGTGCTTGCAAGTTAAACAGTCAAAAACGATGGATTATGCCTTTTAGGATATGCTCGTTTGCTATAGTAGGTACACACA
Source organism: Pseudoliparis swirei (assembly GCF_029220125.1). Classification (NCBI taxonomy): domain Eukaryota; kingdom Metazoa; phylum Chordata; class Actinopteri; order Perciformes; family Liparidae; genus Pseudoliparis; species Pseudoliparis swirei. The sequence continues at coordinate 15,257,914 of NC_079410.1, read as the reverse complement.
ACCAAAACCAAAGCAGTTTAATACAACAGCCCAGCAATAGAACCTACCTCCATGGAGGTTGTAATTGTGCTCCTTTAACTTCAGAGTTGAGGCTGCAGTTTGTGTTGCTGTTCAATTGTATGGCGTCAAACAGTTTCTATTATTTTAGGCAAACAGAAACTGCATGATACACACAAAGTGTACGCATTAAGTGTACCTGTGCACATTATGCACCCAAAGACTGCCTTGAGTGACGACGTTGTTGAACTGGATTCTTGAGGTTTTATTCCTTAACCGTCCACACTTGGATCCGAGGCTACCTGAGGCGAGCGGATCAGAACCAGGACGGCAAGATGAGCTACGACGAGGTCAAGCGGCTGCTCCAGATGATCAACATTGACCTAAGTGAGCAGTACGCCCGCTGTTTATTCAAGGTCAGGAGCATCCTGTGCATCTTAATGTTTTAGTACCTGTAAATTATCCTCTTTTGCTTTAATTGTAATATGAGCTGAACACTGAGAAAAAGGTGATAGTTTTGCTCGTGTCAGTTTACTGTGGCACCCTGGAGTCTAGAGTCTGTGTTCAATTACCAAGCCAGCCACCAACCCCCGTCCACATCTTTATCACCTCCCTCTTGTCTTCCCCTCAACAAAACAAGGCCCAGCTCTTTCTTTATTGTGGGGCATTACTGCCTGCTATGTCCCTCAGCTCTCCATTATAGCTGAATTGGGGTTTTTTATACTCTGTCCCGATGCAATTTCCAATTCGGACCATCCCCAAAAAAAGTACACAAAGCTGGGTTGACTTATTATGGAGAGGCTTTCATCACAGGGAATTTGAAGCCTTCCCAAAAATAAAAGCTTACTGTGTTTGCTGTGTGTCTCTGTGTGTGTCCGATTGTTGTCATTTTTTAACTCCACCCTTTCCCCCTGGCATCCCAGAGGTGTGACAGATCCGGTGACGATCGTCTCGATCATATAGAGATTGAGGAGTTCTGCCGGGAGCTGCTGCGACGGCCCGAGCTGGACGCGGTCTTCAGACACTATTCAAGTAACGGTTGTGTGCTCGCCACCGCTGAGCTGCGGGACTTCCTGGGAGACCAAGGAGAAGATGCCTCGTTGAATCATGCTCAGAGCCTCATACTCACCTATGAGCTGAATGACTGGGGTAGGTCCTCAAAGCAGTCATTAAAGGCTTTAAAGAAAGAACACACACCTATTTTAGATGAACTGTGAATGTGACAACAGGGATTCGGCTTATACCTGCGAATGTCTTTGTATTCTAAACACTGAGGCACTAAGTAGTTCACACCAGTTATATCTGCAATGAGAAATAAAAAAATGCCACACACAACAACTAAAACTATGAACAGAATATCAAAGGAAAATGTGTCAGAGTACTGATTTTTATTTATTAGCACAAGTTCAAATCAAACCAATGAGTGTAAAACCGGCTGGTAGAAATACAATATTGTTGACTTGAGCAATGTTGTGTTTTGTTTCTCATAAATTAGATTTTGATTATTAATAGGAAGAATATGAAGTGTGTTCTCTGAAAGGTTACATTTTCTTGCTTTAAGTAAAACATAATTTTAACTAATAGGTGATACATCTGGTTCAGTATGATTTTAACAATATTGAGACTGTTTAGCTCTATTTGTGTGACAGAATCAAAGCTGTGATTAGTGTTAACCTTCTGCCCTTCCTTGTACCAGAGTCTAATGCATGCTGTTTTAACCCATTTGTTAAACTCTGAGCAGTTTGCGTAAGAAAGTCCAAAGATCCTTAAAACTCGTTGTCGTTTATTGCAGCTCAGAAGAACCACTTCATGACCCAGAATGGATTCACCATGTACATGCTGTCCCGGGAGAACGATCTGGTTAATCCCGACCACGCCGGAGTCTACCAGGACATGAGCCGCCCTTTGGCCCACTACTTCATCTCCTCGTCGCACAACACTTACCTCACCAAGGACCAAGTCACCGGCGCCAGCAGCACTGAGCCGTACATCAGGTACAGAGGCCCAAAAAACATCATCAAACAGCCCATATTTCAGCATGATCGAACCCTATTGAGGTTGAGTTGAGCGATCTTCAAGTACGTGTCTTTCACCGACAGGGCTCTGAATCAGGGCTGTCGCTGCGTGGAGCTGGACTGCTGGGATGGCGATAAAGGGGAACCGGTCATCTACCATGGCCACACTCTCACCTCCAAAGTGCCTTTCAAGGAGGTCATTGAAACCATCGCCCAATATGCCTTCAAGGTCAGAGGAACTTGATTCAATGGTGTAAATCCTCTGCTGTGACAGTGTGCTTGCTGCTCTTCAATACCGCTCATGAAATAAGTGATATACTGTAGTCAGTCAGACTTGCTTTCACAGCCCACTGCGCTTCTTGTGGTTGCATACCGGCGTTATTTTGGTTTGGACACACGATAGTATTACCGTGTTCGGTCCCGCATAGCTACCATGTGATCTAATTGCGTTTCAATGGCACGGCATATGTATTTTTCCTGTGTTTCTCCCGGCAGGCGTCACCATATCCACTAATCCTGTCCTTGGAGAACCACTGTTCTGTGGAGCAGCAGGTTGTCATGGCCAATGACCTGCGCACCATCCTGGGCAGCAGACTGCTCACCAAGCCCCTCAGTGCTCAGCCGCCGAAGGATCTGCCTTCTCCCGAGGTACCACGCACACCAACACACAGAGAGGTACTGGAATCTGGCTGTCTGGTTTTCTAACAGTAATTTGTTCGTTGCAGGAGCTGAAGGGCCGTATTCTGGTAAAAGGAAAGAAGCTGATTCATCACTTGGGCCAGCTGAGCAAGGATGGCAGCTGTGCCAGCTTCTCCTCAAGCTCTGAAGATGAACCAGCAAGCAGCAATAAGAACACCTCTAAGAAGGATCCCGCAAAGGTCAGCTCAACTAGACTTGCTGTTAAGCCTGAGAAGCTTTTAAAGTGAACCTTTAGACAATCGGCAAATGTTCTTTTATGTTTGCATTTGCCCTTCTCAGGTCTGTTCTAAGCTGAGCCCAGAGCTTTCAGAGCTGGTGGTGTATTGCAGAAGTGTCCCCTTCCGTGGCTTTGAAAATCCATCTGAAAAACCTCCCAATGAAATGTCCTCATTCTCTGAAAGTGATGCCCTCAGGCTCATCAAAGACTCCGGTACAACAATGGAAATAATTGCATCTTGACATTACACGGAGAAAAGTCAAATCGATTTTCTGACATTGCTTTACTGCAGCTGATTCTACACCAAATAGCATGAGCCTCCAGTAAATCATGCATGTGGATTTCTTCTTTTCATTCGCAGGGAAGCTTTTTGTGAGACACAACAGCAGGCAGCTGAGCCGGATCTACCCCTCCGGCCAGCGCCTCCAATCATCCAACTATGATCCTCAGGAAATGTGGAACGGTGGCTGCCAGATGGGTTAGTACTCCAGACTAGAAGCTTGGATGCTGTTCTGATGGCAGCACATTAAAGCAATTCATTTGGAAAACATTATGTGGCCAGTAAGTGCCAAGGAAACTTACCCTAACTCATTTCTGCTAATTGCTGCTACATCACAACACATTGATGCCAACGACTGTCATTCATGTTTTCTGTCGGCACGCGTGTGATCAGGCCTGCCGTGTTACTGATTCCAGTCTCTGTGCTGTTCAGTGGCCCTGAACTTCCAGACTTCCGGGGAGCAGATGGACCTGAACCAGGGTCGCTTCCTCCCCAATGGTCGCTGTGGATACGTTCTGAAGCCGAGCTTCCTGCGCAGCCCGACTTCCGACTTTAACCCAGAGATCACGGGTGGAGGCCCCGGTCACATCCCCACCCAGCTGACTATTCGAGTGAGTGGTAACCTCGTGAGGATCAGTGTTGAGGCAAATTCTGATTGGCCGACTCAAATTCATCTGAAAAGTCACAATTTAATTTTTGACATACTGCTCTCCAGTTTGTACTGTATTCATGTATATACTTTGTACATTTAGATCAGAACTAAAATGAATCAGACTTCACTCAGAATTGGATATTCACATTGACTTATTACATTTTGCTTTTTAGATAATATCTGCGCAGCAGCTGCCAAAAATCAACACGGAGAAGGCGAGCTCCATTGTGGACCCACAAGTGTGGGTTGAAATTCACGGGGTGGATATTGATAATGCAAGAAACAAAACCCACCGCATTGACAACAATGGTAACTCTGAGACATCATAAATCAATAAAAGAAACGTTGACATTTAAGTGTCAATCTTTTGTAATTGCCTGCATAAATGTTTTAACCAGAGAACTAATAATTTATTTTTATGCAAATATATTATTGCTATGAAATAATGTTACTGTATGCTGTCATGCTGTTTGTGATCATGTAAATGCAGGAGGAAACAGATCAGCGTCTTTCATGTCCATTGTTTGAGAGGTACATTACTGGATGAGTATGTATGGCTCCTATGCGCCCTCTACAGGTTTCAACCCGCGATGGGACTGCACTCTGAGCTTCCAGCTGCAGGTCCCTGAACTGGCTCTGGTGCGGTTTATGGTGGAGGACCATGATCACACTGCCAAAAATGACTTTGTGGGGCAGTTCACTTTACCCTTCACAAGCCTACGAAAAGGTGCTCATCGAGATCCACTGAGCATATTAAATACCAGCCATCACTGTGGCATGTTTGTGATGTGTGTCATATTCTCTTCTCAGGTTATCGACATGTTCATTTATTGAAGGCAGATGGTTCCAGTCTGTCGCCCGGCACACTCTTCATCCACGTTAAAGTGACTCGCAAAGGAGCTCCCATTAAAACTGTGTCCGAGCGTATGGCCATTGCCAAAGGCAAGGCGTGACGTGCATCTGTACGAGATGGAGAGCTGCATTTTCTGACATCAAAGGGCTTTGAGGAAGGAGCTCTGATTGTTGCTGCCTGCCGGTCTTCCAGTCCAGAGCTAAAGTGGTCCAATTTACACTCAGCCACTTCCCACTAGAGGAGGAGAGACGTTGTTTCTCTGAGACGAGGAAGCTCGCTGGATATTAGCAAATGAATTGCCTCTGGCTGGATAATTAATCTGTGGGAGGATCTGGGCTTGTCAGTGCTGAGTGCTCTGGAAACAGAGCGCCGAGGATTGTGGTGGAAAAAAACAATATTAGACTTGTTACAAAATACATGTTAGTGGTGTTAACTCTCCTGTGTAGGTGGGTATCCTATTATGTGTTGGACTGAATATGTGTTACTTCATCTTTTTATATTTGATAAGTATTTTTAAAATGTTACACTTCAGTATTTGACTTAAACCGAAAGAATGAAGATATTTTAACAAGAAACAACACTTTCTTATCTGACCCTGTCTCATTCAGGAAGCACTGAGGGAATAGAAGCATGTGATTGAAATGATAAATATCACTGTTTTATTAATTATGGTTTGAACACCAATTGTTATGTAATAATGATTTAGAGTTATTGTAATGTTTCAGATATTGTCACATGTTATTTTAACCATGAAGGATGAACAAATAATGAAATTGTTTATTCATCTAGTCTTACTTGATACTTTAGATACTTGACACTTTTAATGTTATGACAATATATTTTCGCAACTTACAAATGAACTTGAAATTTAAACAGTATTAACTTTAACATTATTCCGAATGTTAATTATTGTCTTTGCCTTAGCATCATTTCACACACTTTAAAATAAGTGTTTATCTGTTGGCGATATTTGTTTGTCGGCTCCTTTTCCCCTTTTCTATTAACAATCCTTCATAATTATTTGTGTTTGTTGACAATTATGATCCCGACAATCATATCTGAAGGTTGTGGTTAAACACAAATTGCAACAATTGTACAACACTGCCAATTACTTCGGACTACAGTGAATCATGTAATGCTCTTAAAAGTAGCTGATGATACAATGGTGCAGTAATGCAAGGTGCTGCACATGGATTACTGTAATTACAGCATATATGATCAGGATTGATTTCAATAGCATGTAATAAATGCAGTATGACTTTGCAGTGTTAAAGAGTAAAGCTTGTGTTGTGTGAATGGCAGTTGATATTATGTATGCAAGAGAAAAGACTGTTTTCATAAAAGCACGAATAACACATTGCTGTGTTTTGTTGTTTTGCATAAGCTATTAAGAGACACACGTAGTATGTGTGTGGAGAGGGGTGGACTCAGACTGAATGAATGTATACACATCACATTTGGTTTGCATTTAATTATTGTATGTGACCAGCTAAACTCCCTGCAAGCTGATGAGCTGCAGGATATCCAGATGGCCAGTGAACCGCATGCAGGCCAAGGCTATACGTTACTTCATTGTAGTTTGTTTTGAGTAAATGAAAATACACTGTCCTGTAGTAAATGCTTATTAGCACAGCATATATACAGGTGGAAATTAACTTCCTGAAAGAAACAATTAAGAATATTCCCAATGTTATCCTTGAATGTGGATAACACAAACAACGCATTTACAAAAACAATTATTAACCATGAACACAGCCTTTGGTTCCAACTTAGAACTACTTTATAAAGGGCGGCTTATTTGAAAGTAGTACCATACTTCTTTCATCACTTTATATATAGGCTATAACATGTTTGTGGTTGAATTAATAATGATAATAGTTAACAGCATTTGCGAAATGATAATTAACCATTAATATCACCTTTATTTAAAAAGTACAACCATTTTATGAAGGGAGTCATATTTTCTCCATTTATAATAATACTGTACATCAGAATTTATGTTGTGATTAAATGTTGTCTAACCTGAATCATCAAAATAACAAAAAAATACAAAATAAATGTAAAGTGAAATGTACGTTTGTCTCTGATATGAAGTGGACTATAAGTATAAGGACAATTGCATGAAATGGAAATAATGAAGTAGGTTAATGTACAAAGACCTCAAAGTTGTAGTTTTAATTTCCCTTCACGCAGATCACGCGAGTCAAATCGTGCACGAGAGCATGCGTGAGAGTAGAAAGCCAAGAGCGTGTGTTTACTACAGCCTCTTATAATAAGCAGCCACAAGAGGACAACAGTGGAGACGTTTCCATCGCCGCTCTAAACCAATGGCAGAAGGGGAGCTTTAAAGTCGTCGAGGGCACGCGGTGGCTCCTCACTTCCTGGTTGAAGATGGCGGATGAGAATGAGAGAGCACCGTTGCCGGAGAAAGAAGATGTAGAGGACCACGGACACTGCAGCGACTGTGAAAACGAAGAGCACCACTCTGACGATGGGTAAGAAGGCATGCTCAGCAGCAAAGCGGTGGAGAAAACGCCGCGTCCTTCCACCCGTTATCTAAGCGGGATCATACGACAGCGTCGGGGAGCTGTAGGGGGAGACAGCCATCGCTGGAGGTTGTCCCGTCCACTTGCCTTTACCCTATTGGTTAGAAACAGCCTTCGCCTACCAGTTCCTTTGTCGTGATTGGCTGAGAGAGCGTCATGTCGCTCATGTGGGCGGGCTCTAGCAGGAGGTAGCTTACTCCAAGTAATGTTACGCTTGAAAGCCAGTCATTTAATAATATAATGTCGCTTGTGCAACTTGCAGACAAAGTCATATTTCTATTTAAATTAAGTTTACAGTGATGTGTATGATTTGCATGTATACATTGTTGGTTGCCTGTAACTGAAGCAATTCATGGCAACCCCAGTTGACATTTAGCAGGCTAGCATGCATGCTAGCATAGCTGTCAAACCCCTATTGTCTGTAAGTGGATCGGGGTGCAGCCTGTCGCCGATTTAAAAGTGCAACCTGCATGCTGTTGCACATGCAGGTCGATCACCTCGTCTGTTGGGCTGGCTTTGAGCCATGGGATTCAGGAGGGCTTTTAATTCCCTCTTTTAAATATGAAATATCATAAATCAGCCTAATGTCTGCTCTCCTATGGAAACAGACGTTGATTGAAACCTAGTGCTTTGACTTCTGTTCATGTTGACCAGAGCGCTGACCCACACGAACGGAGCATTGGCCTGAAAATATTAAGGCGTGTCCAGCTCCCCGGTATAAAGGCCACTTCTGCCATTGGAGAGGGACAACGTGTTGCTGCACGGTTTCTGTGTCTTCTTCAGAGCAATGTGACGCTACTTGTGACTAATCACGAGCCTCCATGAGCTGAGAGCATTCTGACCACAGAGGGGGTTTAATTTCCTGGGTTGCTTTGAACTGAATTTTTTTTTTTTTTACGTGTGGTGACCTGTTCAGTTTTTCATTAGGAAAAAAATGATAAAATAAAGGGCGATTTTTTTGCAACATAAATAAATATATTTCAACCTAATCCACCGCTGCTGTGAGGGGAAAATGATGACCCTATTTATCAATTGAGCATATGTGAGCTTCACGCTCTTTTCAAGTAACACATGCAACTCCCCTGCACCCAACACACACAAACAAAGAGTGGTTCTGGCTGCTCTACTCTGTCGAAACAGAAGCCTGTGGAACAAACCATTGAATGTTTTGTTGTCCATTGTCCCAGTCACTCACTGACCTCTTGTATGTACACACATGTAAACAAGCGCATATACCATATAGTCTTATTCCTGAGGTCATGTGATTCACCATCTGTGCTGGTGTTACAAATACAGGCCAGTGCTTTGCCTCTCTCTCTTGGACACAAGTGAGATTATCGTCTGTAAGTATGGAGTCTCTCTCAGGTCTGAGGATGGGATAGCTGTGTGGGGGTTTGTGTGTCCTCAGGTTTAAAATTTATCAGGAAATGGTGGTTTGTGACACAAGCTGTGGGAGGGGGTTGCAGGAACTACCAGTGTTTGCCGAGTTTACACTTTCCTTTATCCATTTCAGTCACATTTATCTTCTACATTAGCTGATGCAGGTGATGGAGAGAGACAACTTTGACTTTGTTTCATTACTGAAATATGAAGGACTTTATTATCCAGGATTTATAGCGCTGAAACAATCGGTCAATGCAGCGTTATTTGTATAGTTGTGTCAATATACTACTGATTATTTCTTTGTTTTTACAGAAATGGTTTAAAGATATTAACTTTGAAGTTTGATGTTAGGCCAAAACACATTTTGTACTGTTTCATACAAGAGTGTGTATAATGCCGTTTTAATCTTCCTATTGTGTGGTATAAACTATAAAGCATATTCCAGATAGACATTTGAGATGATATAATTTGACCAAGGCAGGGCTTTCCTCTGGGATAGGAGACTAATTTGCATGCCTTTTTATGTCTGTCCTTTCAGTGACAGGGGTCTGGGTGACGACACTGGTGCTAAGAAGAAGAAAAAGAAGCAGAAAAAGAAGAAGAAATCTGGTGCCACAGAAGCTGCTCAGGACCCTCTTGCCAAGGCATGACAATCCTTAATTTTGTGAAGTAACAATCAAAATCCAAGAGTCAGAGCGCCTGAAATTCAAAAGGAAAACAAAAATAGTTAAATTCAGGTCTGATTCGCCAACCTTTGGAGCTGGAGGTCTACTCCAAAGGGTTGCTCAGAGATGGTCAAATCACTCAGAAATCCTGAGACAGTTTCCTGCTGTGGACTGTGGCACTTTAGAAATCTGCATTTCTTGCTCACAGGGCGGCGCTGTGCTGATTAGACACGGCGTGCTTACATCCACACCATTGAATGTCTTCTGTACCTTGGCCCTCACACCAAATGAACTAGAAAATTATTAATTTGGTTAGGTTGATCCTTTTAACCCCGTTGATTTCTATCTGTATTTTGCAAACAGGTGAATTCATTGCCAGCTGATAAGCTACAGGAGATCCAAAAGGCCATTGAACTATTCTCTGTAGGCCAAGGCCCTGCCAAAACCATGGAGGAGGCAACTCGGAGGAGTTACCAGTTCTGGGACACCCAGCCTGTGCCCAAGCTAGGTATGACATTTGTCAGAGCCGTCAGTTGTACTTCGAGAAAAGTGAATGTAATTTATTGTAGGTCGCTGTGCTTATGTCAGACTCTGTTATGTTTTCCTTCAGGGGAGACCGTGACATCACACGGCTCCATTGAGCCGGACAAAGACAATATTCGTGAGGAGCCCTACAGCCTCCCGCAGGGCTTCAGCTGGGACACTCTCGACCTGGGGAACGCTGCTGTGGTAAGAGTGTATTCACACGCACACACACACACATGGCAGGAATGCACATGCACAAATTCAGCTTTTTAGTAACAATCTTCTGGACTTTATTTTGTGAAAAATAACTAGTTTTATATTTATGTGCAAATGTAAATATATCGTTCATTCAGTTGAGGGATTTACTGATAACGCATTACTGTAATAAAGCTGAACTATAATGCTGAGACATACAAATGTTCCAGTTTATTTTACAGGAGAAAACAAATAAAGGTGTAGCTCCAATACACAAGCTTGCCTAATTTTCTCAAGTTATCTGCCATATTCTTAATACCAAGATGTTTAGATACCTGTATGAGCAATTCTATTTTTCATTCACACTGTGCACACCATGTGTATGATGTATGTGTATTGTTAGAAGTAAATTTACTAGAATTGATGCAGAACAGGGGAAGTTGACAGAGCTTTAGCGTGTATGAAATGAACAGGCACATATACACAGAGGCATATTGCTATACGAAGTGTCTAACGTCTGATTCTGTTTCCTGTAAAACCAGCTCAAGGAGCTTTATACCCTTCTCAACGAGAATTATGTTGAAGATGATGACAACATGTTCCGATTTGACTACTCCCCCGAGTTCCTCCTCTGGTATTTATTTTCAGAACTTATTTTCTTCCATTTTACACCTGGCAACGATGTTTATTTGAAATGCTAAAGACTACACTTTCTTTATATTACATTACATTACATGTCATTTATAATAATCATAAATCACATGGGTACATTTATTATATATAATCTGGATAAAAGTGATGCCAATACATTAATCTGTTGCATTCAATGTCTGACTTGTCTCTCTCTCTCTCTCAGGGCCCTGCGGCCCCCCGGCTGGTTGCCCCAGTGGCATTGTGGGGTGAGGGTGAACTCCAACCAGAAGCTGGTCGGCTTCATCAGCGCCATTCCTGCTTCCATCTTCATCTATGACATGTAAGTGAACACAACAATGCAGCGTCTAAGTATAATGGATTGAACCAAATGCATCACATGCTATGTGAAATCTACTGTACTGTTTTCTCACATTGCATCAATTCCACATGACGTTCACTCGGGTACACCCATACGAGCGAATACATTTCAACTGTTCTGTATAACGTCTACTTTTATGAGCTTTTTATTAACTTTGTTGAAGTATTTAAATGTATGACAGGGCTGTTGAAGTGTACCTTAATGAAGGGTCCACTCGGTGTACATATTGTCGGCCTGGAAAATTGCCTTAAATTATTTGTGGGACTTGTTTTTTTATTTTAAATCCGAAGGTAAAAGGACAATGCGTGATGTATTATTCATTTAATTGAATATGGCAAAGATGCATTTTTTTATTTCTCGTCATTGCAGAGTTGCTCACTTAATGAATTCTTTCCCCTGATGTTTAGAGAAAAGAAAATGGTCGAGATCAATTTCCTGTGTGTCCACAAGAAGCTTCGCTCCAAACGAGTTGCTCCGGTTCTCATAAGAGAAATCACCAGACGGGTCAACCTGCAGGGCATCTTCCAGGCCGTTTACACTGCCGGAGTGGTACTGCCCAAACCTGTGGGCACATGCAGGTGGGTCGGACAGAAATAGTTCTCCACATACTATATGCACGCAACCTTCTCTTTTCTTCTATATTTGAGGCATTATGTATTTACAAATCCAATTTCTTTGCCCAGGTACTGGCATCGCTCTTTGAACCCACGCAAACTAATCGAGGTGAAGTTCTCCCACCTGAGCCGGAACATGACAATGCAGCGCACCATGAAGTTGTACCGTCTGCCCGACGTGAGTAGCGCGCATATTTGACGAACACACATGGGCCACAAAGCCCCGCCACGCCTTTATCCTCCTCCCTTTGTTTCGCTCCTTCAGACTCCAAAGACTTCAGGTCTGCGGACGATGACCAAGAAGGATATCCCACTTGTCCATCGCCTGCTCCGGGAGTACCTGAGGCAGTTCAACCTGGTGCCCGCCATGAACCAGGAAGAGGTAGAACACTGGCTGCTACCCCGAGAGAATATCATCGACACTTTCCTGATGGAGGTAAAGAAACACACTTTTTTGCCAGAGACATTTTTATGTAATTATGTCTTAAACCATTTCTCTAGTCTGTTTTACGCCGATGTTTTCTACAAATTGATGTCGTTGTCTTGACAGAACGATGGCAAGGTAACGGATTTCCTGAGTTTCTACACACTGCCCTCTACCATTATGAACCACCCTCTGCACCGCAGTCTAAAAGCAGCGTACTCCTTCTACAACGTGCACACCACCATCCCTCTGCTCGACCTGATGTCTGACGCCCTCATCCTAGCCAAATCGGTGTGTTCCTCTTCAATCTGTGTGTGTGTGTGTGTGTGTGTTCTCTGTATTGGTAACTCTCGGCGAACTAATGCGCTTTTTTTCTCTCTATCTCCAGAAAGGGTTTGATGTCTTCAATGCACTGGATCTAATGGAAAACAAGACTTTCTTGGAGAAGCTTAAGTTCGGCATCGGTGATGGAAATTTACAGTATTATCTGTACAATTGGAAGTGTCCCAGCATGGGCTCCGAAAAGGTACATTTATAGTGGCAACATCACAACTTCACGGTATCTGCAGGTCTTGAAAAGTCTTTCATTGCCATATACTCTGGATATAATGATACATAATTCTAGACCCTAACCTCCACACTGGTTTTCCAAATCAACTTTCATCCCTTGGCTTGGTTTGACCATAAAATAAGTGTTATTGTACATTCTGTGTGGTCTTAAAATATCTTGTTTTTAATTTTGAACCATGCAAAAAGCTCCTATAACCTTACTTTTCCCCAAAAATATTTTAAAAACTGCTCCCTAATATGTCCTTTTCTTGCTCAGGTTGGGTTGGTACTGCAGTGACGTCCCTTTACACCTTGAACAAGTGTCACCAATCGGCCAGGAGACGACACCATCGCACTGGCCACCTGACAGATGGACTGATGACTTCCTGCTTCAGGAAAGGAAAACCCACTGCCCATTTTTACTTTTTGACTTTTTGAACTTTGACCTGCACTGCCGCTGCCAGGCAGGGAGGCAGGGAGAGCCTTGCTGCTCTCCCTCCTCCCTCGACCACATGGACCTTAAGCCATTGTTACCATCCCAAACAACTGTATTTCATCTGAGAGCTGTCTTGATTCTACCAAACACGCATACACAAGAACAGTTTGCACAGATTACTGTACATGAAACACTCGCTGTTGGCATACCTACGAAACCTACAGTACATGTAAATAATATCAAACATTACTTTGGATTTTGCCCTAACGCATACAGACTGGAACCTAATGTTCTGTTTGATTCCTACATGTTGGAAGTGATTTTTGCAATTAAAATAAATCTGTCATTATTTAGAAATAAATAATTAAATCTAAATGATGAAAACATATTTTAAAGAGGAAACGGTTAAAAATGTGTGGTAATAAATACCAAAAGTGGACACCAGACAAGAGCTTCTGTTAAAATGTTTCTTGTCATGCTTGACCCTGTCCTTTAAGAAGAAAAAAATCATGATAGATAAGATGTTTATGCCTTCTGGAGGTTATTTTCCTCTGTATTAACTTTCACGACCTCAGCATACTGTACTAACAGACCCCTGAAACTGAGACTGATATCAGTGGACCAAGTCGGTTGAATGCACTCTGATGGGTTTACACATGGCACGAGTCGGATTTGTCATGACGCATCTGGATTTTAACTGCCCCAGTTTCAATGTCCACCCGTAAGGGCTCTCAGATTTTGTCAAACGTTCCTAAAAAGTAAGAGCTTAGGTTGAAATGAAAAGTGTTTGTGTGGGTGATTTTAGGACTTTGACCTCATTTGATTGAGGGAATCACACAATCTTAGAAATAGTCATAAAGATTTAGACGATACAATGCAAAGATGCACACATGAGCAAAACTGAAAGATGTCAAGTTAAATGCACAAAGCACGGACTGTGTTTATTTCTTAGCTGCTAGGGAATTGATGATGGCTTAATATCTCCATTACCTAAATTATCCTTTTCATGAGCTTTATTTAGAAAGTTAAACACTCTTCAGAACGAGCGCTGCAGGTAACATTACAGCATTTGGGAGTGTGACACTGATCTTGCAGGTGTTGTCAGTTTAAAGTCTGTGTGGATTCAGAGTGGATGTTGAAGCTGAAAAGCCGTCTGGACTTCCAGGACATTGTGCAGAGTGGCGATGACGACTGGGGACATGCCCCGCTTACAGTGTTTCTGATGTAAAATGCATGGTTCCATTTGCAAACTGATGTAAAAGAAGAATGGGTCTCGTGGTGTTTTGATGCAGGTAAAGAATGTGGAGATGCAGGTGATTTTTTTTCTTCTTTCTTTGGAGCAAACAAAATAAAATCTAGAAGTTGCTGTGAGGATTTTGTCAGAGCATGTTTATGCAGGATATCAATTTAAACACTTGCTAAGTTGCAGTGAAGCCCCCTCAAGGACCTCTTGCTACCTTATTTTGGAGATTAAAACTATCATGTTATTCTTCAGTCGCTGGTGATGCAGCGAAATGTTAAAGAAAGTACATTGATGTTACGATTTCTTTCTTCTTTGTCAAACTACTGTGGCCAAGGTTAAGACTGAGTTATGCAGCAACATTTATTTATTTATTGTAAGGCAAATGATACTTATTGCTTTTGTTTAAACTGTCATTTTTAACACTTTCTTGTTGACAGTACACAGACTGTCAACTTAATGTGTTTAACAGATAACATGGGGATTCTTAATCAATAGATGGTTTACACAGTTAACAGTTGAGTTCACATCAAACAAGTATTGCTGAATTCCTGTACATACACTACTACACATTATACATTACCAGTAGTAACACTTAATTATCCATACAGGACTTTTCAAAAGAATTAAATCAATATTCAAGACTTATTAAAGAAAATCTTGAAATAGAATAAAATCAAACTCAACAAATGTACAGTATATGAAGAAGTTGATGGATGATATTGGGATTTTAATTTAATGAGCCTGGTTTAAAACTATATTATTAAAGACTATTCTTAAGTCCTCCGATAATAATTATAATGTATATATTTTCTTTTACATTAATGATAGTATTCACAGCTGTTTATTTTTAATACATTATAATCGTCACCAAGGTTAAGCAGACCCTAGTTTTCTGTTTATGTCACACTGAACGTCACGTGGATTGGTCTACATTTTTTGAGGCAGTCGTCACTGCATCACGTGTCCTAATGGCCTGCTCTCATTGGCCAGCTCTGAAGAAGGTAACTAACAGCGGAGTAACGCGGAACTGTTCACTCGGAGTGGCTGGAAAAGCTGTTACGATGTTGATGATTGTCGGGATAGTTTGCGCCGCTTTGGCCATATTTATATTAAAATATGTCTTCAGCAGCTCCGGGCCCAATCCCTTTGAGACGGACACTCGTGAACCGTTGAAAGAAATGGTTCACGTCTGGAAGGAGAAGAATAAAGTGCTGAAACAGGGTGAGTTGCAGCCAACGTTATAATTACACAAGGCGTTCCTGTGTGTTAGCAACGTTTTTAGTTGAAGAAAACTGAAGTGAAATTGAATGAAATAATAATATGTTGAGTAAACTGAAAATTAATTTAGACAAAGTTGACAGAGTCAACGTTGCAAGCAGTAGGGGCGAGATCCCCCTAGCGACGCTGGCACTCACTGGCACCTCACTGGCACCTCACTGGCACCTCACTGGCACCTCACTGGCAACTCACTGGCACCTCACTGGCACCTCAGTGGCAACTCACTGGCAACTCACTGGCACCTCAGTGGCAAGTCTGTGGCAAGTGCCACAGACTTGCATAGATAATGTATTTGTATTTTTTTAGACTTACTTAAAATATGCAATACGATATTGCTGTACAATACTGCTGTACTATATTGAATATTGTTTTGCTACTACTACGTTTCACTTCGTAATATATAACACTTATATACCATGATATGTATAATGTGGTCCGCCTTTCTTTAATAATAAAAAATATATAATTATTTTTTTTACCATGTCATACTGTTATACCTCCATGAAATTCTCCTTTGAGGAGATGCCACTGTTAGTCTAAAGTTTAAGCACTGGCACTCAGTGACACTTGCCGGCACTTGCCATCAGTTGCCAGCAGTTGCCAGCAGTTGCCAGCAGATGCCACTACTAGTCAAAAAGTGCCACTACTAGTTAAAAAGTGCCACTACTAGTTAAAAAGTGCCACTACTAGTCAAAAAGTGCCAGCAGACGGAGGGTCGGCCGCAGTGACGAGTCTGCGACGATTTAGTGACAAGCTTCACTGAAGTGCCCGGACAGCGGAAGAAATCACTTTCATGATCACAAAATGGAGGAGCTGCGGTTTAGCTAGATAGATAGCTAAAATAGCTAGATACACAGATGGATGTGTGTGTATATATATATAAAAGACACTAATTAATATATATATATATATTAATTAGTGTCTTTTTGTAGACACTTACTGACAATATGCAATAAGATAGTGCTGTACATTACTGCTGTACTATATTTAATATTGTTTTGCTACTACTACGTTTCACTTCGTAACCTATTACACTTATATACCATGATATTGTAATGTCTCGGACGTTATGACACTGATGACACGGAGACGGGACGACGTTATTAATCCTCCCTTTATTAGGCATCCACCAACACAGACAGCGTGCTCGCATCCACCAACACAGACAGCGTGCTCCTCTCAGTTTAGCAGCTCGAATGTCAACAACAACGGTTCCCGTCAACCACCCTTAACTTCCGTTTTCCGACAGGTTAACCCCGCCTCCCCTCTACTCCGCCAATCACAGGCACGCTCCCTCGACCAGCATGCACGGTGCCACACTGTGATTGACAGCCACTTCACAGGGTCGCTACAAAATGTATAATGTACCCGCCTTTCTATAATAATAATTTAAAAAAAATAATATATATATATATATAATTTCTTGTTTTACCATGTCATACTGTAATACCGCCATGAAATTCTACTTTGAGGAGATGCCACTGTTAATCTAAAGTGTAAGCACTGGCACTCAGTGACACTTGCCGGCAGTTGCCAGCAGTTGCCAGCAGTTGCCAGCAGTTGCCAGCAGATGCCACTACTAGTCAAAAAGTGCCACTACTAGTCAAAAAGTGCCACTACTAGTCAAAAAGTGCCACTACTAGTCAAAAAGTGCCAGCAGACGGAGGGTCGGCCAGGCGCGTCTGCGGCATGTCTGCGCAGTGACGAGACGAGTCTTCGACGATTTAGTGACAAGCTTCACTGAAGTGCCCGGACAGCGGAAGAAATCACTTTCATGATCACAGAATGGAGGAGCTGCGGTTTAGCTAGATAGATAGATAGATAGCTAAAATAGCTAGATACACAGATGGATATATATATATATATAATTGTCTTTTTGTAGACACTTACTGACAATAAGATAGTGCTGTACATTACTGCTGTAGGCTACTATATTTAATATTGTTTTGCTTCTACTACGTTTCACTTCGTAATATATTAAACTTTAGACTAACAGTGGCATCTCCTCAGAGTAGAGTATCATAGTGGGGGTATAACAGTAGGCCTATGATCATGGTAAAAAACAAATCTTTTTTTATTTTTATTATTTAAAAAAGGCGGGTACATTATACATATGATGGTATATGAGTGTAAGTGTAAATAAAAAAACCTGGAGCTCCTCCAATCTATGATCATAAAACTGATTAACGGCAGCTGATCTGTCGTAACAACAATGGTTGTTCCACCCACAGCTTCTCGGCGAGTGTCGTTCGCTTGCTCCTGTCCTGCCACTTGAGTGTTGCTGCCGGCGACTCGTCGCAAACACGCCGCTGAGTTGTCGCTGAGTACTGGCACCGAGCGGCACTTGCCGCTGAGTTGTCGGTGCCAGTGATTGCACTAGTTCGGTGTCGGTAGGTGCCATGAGCTGCCAGTGCTAGTTGTCAAAGAAGTGCCACGACGCGTCAGAGACTTGCCACCAGCCAGTAGTTAGACAGATGCCACCACGATGGGGGCAGAAGTCAGAAAGGTGCCAGACATGGCCTTTGAAGGGGAAGGTGACATTACCCGCACTGACGCTAATGGGCCGATCAGAACAGCTGGCCATCGGAAAAGCACATGCGGGAGAAGAAGAAGACGACGGAGCTGAAAGACTCTTGGATTTCAACTTTGAATATCAAAGTGATTATAATAGGTTTTCTGAGGAATTCATGGACAAGGGTTACAAGGTGGATGGGTCATTCAAGCACTGTGATTAGTTGCGTAATGAGAGTTTATTGTTTTACATGTTGTGTTTTGTTTTATTAAATGTGTTTCATATTTACTAATACGTTCCGTGAATACTGTTTCCGGACTTTCTCTGCGTCTCGTTCTTTTCATATTCTGTTCACACCCATGACAACTGTAGCTTTATTGATTCAGCAAATATATGTGCTTTGATGTGTAATTTAATGTTGGCCTAGTATTTAATTAATAACCATCACATTAATTGCATTTATAAACCTAACTCAAGCATCACAGCACCTTACAAATATATAGAAGCAAACCAATATTAAATATAGTATAGCAGTAATGTTCTGTAATTTAATGTTGGCCTAGTATTCAATTAATAACCATCACATTAATTGCATTTATAAACCTAACTCAAGCATCACAGCACCTTACAAATATATAGAAGCAAACCAATATTAAATATAGTATAGCAGTAATGTACAGAACTATCTTATTGCATATTGTAAGTAAGTCTACAAAAAGACACAAATTATCTCTATATATATATATATATATATATATATATACATATATGTATATATATATATATCCATCTGTGTATCTATCTAGCTAAACCGCAGCTCCTCCATTTTGTGATCATGAAAGTAATTTCTTCCGCTGTCCGGGCACTTCAGTGGAGCTTGTCACTAAATCGTCGCAGACTCGTCACTGCGCAGACATGCCGCAGACGCGCCTGGCCGACCCTCCGTCTGCTGGCACTTTTTGACTAGTAGTGGCACTTTTTGACTAGTAGTGGCACTTTTTAACTAGTAGTGGCACTTTTTGACTAGTAGTGGCATCTGCTGGCAACTGCTGGCAACTGCTGGCAACTGATGGCAAGTGCCGGCAAGTGTCACTGAGTGCCAGTGCTTAAACTTTAGACTAACAGTGGCATCTCCTCAAAGGAGAATTTCATGGAGGTATAACAGTATGACATGGTAAAAAAAATAATTATATATTTTTTATTATTAAAGAAAGGCGGACCACATTATACATATCATGGTATATAAGTGTTATATATTACGAAGTGAAACGTAGTAGTAGCAAAACAATATTCAATATAGTACAGCAGTATTGTACAGCAATATCGTATTGCATATTTTAAGTAAGTCTAAAAAAATACAAATACATTATCTATGCAAGTCTGTGGCACTTGCCACAGACTTGCCACTGAGGTGCCAGTGAGTTGCCAGTGAGGTGCCAGTGAGGTGCCAGTGAGTTGCCAGTGAGGTGCCAGTGAGGTGCCAGTGAGTTGCCAGTGAGGTGCCAGTGAGTTGTCGGTGCCAGTGATTGCACTCGCCCTCTCTCCAGTAGGGGCGAGATCCCCCTAGCGACGCTGCCAGTGAGGTGCCAGTGAGTTGCCAGTGAGGTGCCAGTGAGTTGTCGGTGCCAGTGATTGCACTCGCCCTCTCTCGTTGCAAGTGTCACTATACGAATGTGGCTGAGGGGGAACATAACATGTCTTGCTTGTTACATGTTTAGTGGGGAGCAGGGACAGTGCTGTCAGTAACTTAAACTAATCACACATGTAGTTATTGAAATTAAGTGTCTATTTGAAGCAGATTGCAGAAGTTGCAATTTCCATTTTTTTTTAACTTTTGCAAATAAAATTAATAATGATAACAAAATATCTGAGTACAGCATTTCAAAGCTTGTTGATTTTCTGCTGGGTTTAAAAGTTAATATATTTCAGCTTTGGACTGTTGAATCATAATGATGTTTAGTGTGAAGCATGAACTCCCATGGATTTTAATTGTGTGTAACTGCCAAAATCGTATTTGTTAATGATTGTTTTCAACCAATTATGCCTAAATATCAAAAACGAACAATCACACCAGTGCAGTCCACATAAAATGTCTGTCTGACCGACAGTCCACACGTACAGAAAGACATACAACAGACAAAAGCAGCACATTCTCACATTTGCAAAGCTGGAACTAACTTATGCTAGTTAATATTTTTACTGATGCTTTCCATGTCCATCGACTGAACAGTGAACATTTGCTCTCCTGATGGAATCCTCAGCCATTGGTGCCCCAGTGATTTGAATATGTTGTTGCATTTGGTGAGGTTTTCTGGCCAGTAGAGTACCCGACAACCTGGATGCCATCATCATCGGCAGTGGGATCGGTGGGCTCGGGCTCGGGGTGCTGCTCGCCAAGGTTGGAAAGAAAGTCCTGATTCTGGAGCAGCACGACCGTGCTGGAGGATGCTGCCACACGTTCACTGAGAAGGGCTTTGAGTTTGATGTTGGTGAGAAGAACATGTCACACATAAAATTAAGACATTTCTGTGAAGATTTCATTTCAATGGTTGTTCGCCGCTTCATTAGAAGTGACCGCGACAAACATTTCAACACCAAAAGAAAAACGGACACAAACCCGACTGCGTCCACCTGTCTGCTGCCTTCCTCCTCCAGGAATCCACTACATCGGCGACCTGCTGGAACACAAGCCGTTCCGCTGCATGCTGGACAGCATGACTAATGGCCAGCTGCAGTGGGAGCCTCTGGAGAATCCGTTCGACCAGGTAGTTCTGGGACCTCCAGAAAACCGCCGGCGATATCCCATCTACAGCGGCAGGACCCGTTTCCCCGAGGAGCTGAAGAAGTGCTTCCCTGGCGAGGAGAAGGCCATCGATGAGTACCTGAAGCTGGTCAAGGTAGGATCTTTGTGATCAGGACAAAATATTACTATGGAGAATATTTTTTCTGTTATTCTATACTCATTTTTTATCCACAGTGTATTTAATTGTGTAAAATGCCCTTTCCCCCAGTGAACTGTGTATTTTAAAAACTTTAGCAGGAAGAGGCTTCATTATCCAGATTTCTGTTGTGGTGTTGTCACTGAAGGGCTCAAGGGTTGGTAAATCAAAGGTCGGCGGGATTGGCAAGGCCTCCTATTCGCTGAGATGTTGCATAATTGTATCCAGACTGAGTTGCAACAGTTCGCTTCCACACACAGATAAAGGAACATCCCTGTCTTCATCTCTGAGGAGGATCAGGAACGCCTGGAGGGAGTTGCAAACATGTACATTTGGCAAAACCATCCACTTGGATTTTGTTGGCCAAAGGTCACTCGGACTTCACTCAACATGTTTTTGGCCAAATCTCATGAATGAATACGCTAATAATGCCAATTTGGCACAAATGTCTAACAGGATGAAGTCATGAAGTGACATTTTGGTCTGACAGGGATGCAAACTGCAACTTTAGTTATTGGAGGCAACCGCAAGGTAGTAACTGTAGTTTTCAACTTATTAATGATTTGTGAAGTAGAAAAGAAATGTCTTAATAGTGGAGTAAAGATTCGGCGTAGATGGATTCATATTTACAGATTTGCGTTATGATATATAAACATTCACCTTTTGGTTTGACTTTTTTTATTTCATAACCCCGAGGACAATATTTTAGACATTTCTTTCCTTGTTTTAATCAATGGGTATTCTACTCTACTTCCTTTTATGTGTTTGTTAATCCTCCTGGGGAAGGTGCATCCTCACACAGCCAATGTCCAGTTCTACAGTTCCTCGAACATGTTTAACTTCGGTAAATGTGCTTTTAATGCACTCTGTCGGTCCATTACAGATCATCATCTGTGTGTCGTGTGTGTTCTGTCTGCAGAAAGTCGGGCGGGGCATTTGGCTCCTCGCCCTGCTGAAGATGTGCCCCGTCCCCGTGGCCAAGTTCCTGGTCTACACCGGTCTGGCCCAACGCATATCCTTCTTCTTCAAAATGGCTCCTCGCAGCCTGACAGAAGTGGTAAACGAACTGACGGAGAACAAGGACCTCAGGGCGGTTTTCTGCTACATCTTTGGCACCTACGGTAGGCCGAGCAGCAGTCCCGGAGTTGAGATCAATCGATGTGTCCGGCACCCCGCTCATCCTTCTGTGTTGCCCTCTCTGACCTGCAGGTAACAAACCCAAAGATAGCAGTTTTGCGATGCACAGCTTGCTGGTCGCCCACTACCTGAATGGCGCATGGTACCCGAAAGGCGGAGCCAGTGAGATCCCTTACCACATGATCCCCATCATCGAGAAGGCCGGTGGAGCCGTTCTAGTCCGAGCGCCTGTCAACCGCATCCTGTTCAATGACGCCAAGGAAGCTTGCGGTGGGAGTCATTTCCTCATTGTTCCTATATGCGGTCGCATCACGCAGCGCCCAGTGACAGGAGAGTCACTGCGGGGGTTTGGGTTTTTTTCTTTTCATGGTTTCAGGTGTGAGCGTCATGAAAGGCGAAGAGGAAGTGCATATCCATGCCCCGATGGTCATCTCCGATGCTGGCTTCTTCAACACGTACGAGAAGCTGCTGCCCAAAGAGCTCCAGGCCATGCCAGGTAGAGACTAACTGCTGCCACCAGGGATTACTTAGTTCTTTTAATTTTAAACCGTCAACTCTTTAGTCTGGAAAATGCTGAGGTGACAAAATCGGGTAGCTTTTTTTGTTTTGGCCAACGACCCAAAGATGAGTTTAGCATTGGCTGAAGAGTTAAACAACCATTTCAGTGTAGGCTGCAACACAGTACGTGTTTAATTCTTTTTATATGATCAACTTAAGTCAATGACTCGCATGATGAAGTTGTCGTGTCACTTTTATCTGAGCACTTGTCCCGTGTGATGTGACACAGAGATCCAGAAGCAGATGAGCATGATGAAGAACGGTTTAGGTGGCCTGAGTGTATTTGTGGGTCTCAATGGAACCAAGGAGGAGCTCGGCCTGAAAGCGGACAACTACTGGATCTTTGCCGAGAACAATATAGATGAACTGTACGTTGTTTTTGCATCTCGCATCTGTTGCTTGTGTTGTGGCCAAACACGGCCAGGCTCTGTCTTTGTTTTACAAAGTCAACCTGTACATCTCCTCAAAAGGTTCGACATGCTTTAGTTGTGAACTTTATACGGGCTTAAAGTTGCTCTCGTGTGTCAGAGAGAAACACAAAGACACACAAGGACTCAGGAGAAACACCCTGAATAACAGCAAGTGGAAGGAACATTTAGAAATGTCGACGTGGAACATTATATATCCGATTCAGATATTGTGTATCTGGTGTGAATTCATCCCAATGACCTGTTTTTTGTTTTCAAGGGTGGAGGACTATTGTAATGGAGAGAGGGAAGAGTCTGCTCATAAAATACCTCTCCTGTTCGTGGGGTCTCCATCGGCTAAAGATCCGACGTGGGAGGAGAGGTCACCAGGTACAGAAGCTGTGATGTTATTATGTCCATTAACACAGGAGCGTCGGGTCAATGCAGCCACAACAATGTGTTGTTTTTGTTTGTGTGTGTGTGTTTACCTCCATTTATTTTATTTCTTTTTCACATTAGGGAAGTCCACCATGAGTCTGGTCAGTTTCGCCAACTACAAGTGGTTTGAGGAGTGGAAGGATGACAAAGTGTTGAACCGAGCGTCCGAATACAAAGAGCTGAAACAGGCTTTCATCGACTCCGTTCTGGAGGTGGTGTTGGACGTCTTCCCCAAGATAACCCGAGACAAGGTACCGCTGACCCCTCGCTGCTCATTAGCTGTGGATACGGTGTGTTATGGAGATTTATCGCTGACTCGGCTCGGTTGGCTCTCACGTATTGAGTGTAAAAAAACACTCGGGTTACAGCTTCGTCTACATCCATTTACACAACAGTTTTATGCCTTATTTTAATATGATCTACGTTTCTAGGATGCTTTTTTATCATTGTTATGCATCTTTTTATTATCACATTTTGTTTCTGATTTTTCTTTTCTTTTTTTTGTTGTTGCTTAAAACTCATTATTGTTGCTTATTTTATCCAGAAAGAAAGACTGTTTAAATATCAGTGAAACTGGAAGACCATTTAGTTTCTTGTCATTCATATTTCAACCACTGAAGAAATGTGGCCAGTTATGAGAAGTCTTCATGAAACTTGGCTTAATAATAAACCCATACATATTCTTATGCCTGTTTTTTGTGTGTGTAGATTGAGTTCATTGATGCCGGCACCCCCATCACGAACACACACTATATCGGAGCCCCCAAAGGTGAAATCTACGGAGCGGATCACGGCATCGCCCGATTCAGCCCTGACCTGCACGCCACCGTGAGACCTCAGACTCCGCTGAAGAACCTCTACCTGACGGGTGAGACCATCGGTGCAGCGTAATATCACCCCGGAGGTCGCCTACGATTCCCGACGGGACTCCAGTACATGTGTTGTGCTTTTGTGTTGCAGGTCAGGACGTGTTTGTGTGCGGCTTCGCCGGCGCTCTCGCCGGTGCGCTCACGTGCGGCTCGGTCATCCTCAACCGCAACCTCCACCTGGATGCCATCGGCTTGGCAAAGAAAATTAAATTCATGAATGCCAAATTGAAAGGGGAGTAGCTTCCTGTCGGCATTCAGCTGAGTGACGGCGGTAACCCTAATGGAATCAGCACTTGCGTCTCTGAGACACAGATTAAATCTCACACATGACTGTTCATGCTAGAATAAACTGGAAAAGTGAGTTTTTTTTCTCACCACCTCCTACCACTGTGCCTATACTTTAACAAATGCATACCTCCACTAATTCATGTTTGAAACTACTAGTTTTGTTGCAACAGTCAACCTGCACTTGTCAAAGCTGACATCACCCCAACGGTTTAAAAAAAAGGAAAGTTGAAAGTTGTGTGCGGTTTGTTGTGTTCTTTTTATTGTCAGGTGCCTTTGCTGTGAACTCTTGACTCTGTGCCTAAGGTGTGTTTGGATGTTTGGAGTTGTATCATGTTTGACCCCCTTGTGATATTCAAGGGTACAAACAATGAATGGGTTGCAGTTTGGTCTTTGATGTACTATATATACATTTTTTTTTCACAATAATTTGTCAACAGGATCATTTAATTTCTAACTGCACTTGCTTCTGTCCATCTGTGGATGGGGATCGTTTTTTGGGGGGGAGTTTTCTCGCTGTGAGCTCCTGGGACAGGGACGTCGGACGTGTACAGATTGTAAAGCCTACTGAGGCAAATTTGTGATTTTGGGCTATACTAATTTTTTAATTTAATTGTTTTGCATCTGAAAGTCACATCTCTGCAACATTTTGTCATTTTCAAAATAAATGTATATATCTATAAACATGTCCTATCTCAATACAGTTAAACAGATTCACTTTGCTGCTAATTACTTTGACACAAACTAAAATGTGTAAACACACATTGTGCCCCATTAACTTCACAGCTGGAACCTGCCTTGCTATTTGATCTGGAAATTGTTTGGAAAACCACGACTTTTATGTTTACTTGTTTATATACGTTGTTTATGTGCACTAACCTCAGTAAATTGCCGGCACCTGAACGCAGCATGTGTCTACAGAGACATTGACAGCAGCAGTGAGCACGTGTACAACAAGTGGGCTCAACAAAACCTCCATTCTGAGCTTTCTGATTAGTTGGCGATCAAAAGGGGAGTGATTTTAAATTTTTTTACATTATTTTCTGCCACTGGCCGCAGTTATACTCCCAGTTTCCTGCAGGCAGCGGCATGGAGGCCACAGTGCGCTCAGCAATGTGATGTAAATGTGAGGTAAAGTATAAACACCAGATACTGTACCGCCGAGAGAAATGAAACACTTGTTTGTTGTTTATTGTGTAACAACGTTGTTATTACAGGTGGTTTGCGGCTGCGCTCTGAGACACGAGTTACGAGCTAACCTCCATTTACTCGCAGCCTCGTTGGCTAGCTTACTCTTCCACTTGAACTAAAGTTTTTAAAAACATTAAAAAATAAAATAATAAAAGATCCGACATATTTACTCTTATCTAGAAAGGCCTGGCTAATTAATCCTGAATCTTGGACACCATGGAGTTCTGCGCGAAGCCTTTGCGCTACGAGCTGCTGGTGGAGGTGGGAGAAGGCTCCTACGGCAAGGTGTACAAAGCCAGGGAGCTGGACGGCCAACAGCGCCTCCTGGCGGTCAAGAAATTCAACATCGGCGGGGACTCGTCGGAGAACGGGATCCCTGCGTTCATGATCCGCGAGGTGGCGCTGCTGCGTAAAATGAAGTACTTCAACCACCCCAACATAGTCGAGTAAGTTTGTCTGACGTGCACGTGGCAGCCAGTTTATTAGGTACACCTCCATTTTATATTACGCAGTCTTAACACAACAGTACATAGTTCATTCATGGAGGTTTTAATGTTCATTATGTGTTCGAGGACTGGATTCAACTGGAGAATGTAGTTTGTTCTATTGTTGTTTTGTGCTACAATATACAGAGACGTATTTCTGTTATTTAGGCGACCCTCAGTGGTTAACTGAGGGTGGACGAAAAAAGATAGATATTTATTTATCTCGAGGGACATTCTTGCAGCAGTTTTTAGGAAGGAGTGCACATGTATAATAGACGGCAAGGTTAATGGTGTGGATCGTATCATAGAGACATGATGGATAAGTGACTGTAAAATATCCAATCTCCATGTCCATAGATGTTGTCCATCCTATTGCACATGTCCCATAAATATAATACACTTAACCTGCCACGAACTATCCTCCAAAATCCAAACGCATAATAATACAGTTGAAATGACACCTCACTCTGCAGCTTTGTTTTATTGGACAGCACTTGTTTTATCTATTTGTAGCCTACCAAACAAACTGGCAACTGAGTGAATAATAACAGGATTGCTTTGAAAACCCCCAGAAACTACATTTACAGACTACTTTGTGCTCCAATGGTGTTGTGTTTGCACATTTACTGGGCATGATGCATTGATTTGAGCCATTTATATATAGAGGTACAATTAGAAGTCTTGCATTCAAATATTCCCTAAAGACGTATGTCTCCATGTTTAGTTTTATTTATCCAACATTTTTATACCAAGCAGTTGTTCACAGAAACGGAGCTGCACACATTTTCTTGTGCTTTTTTCCCACCGTACGCTGATTCTAACGTCCAGGCTGCTGGAGGCCTCTGCTGTGCCAGTGGGCCGGAGCTTGGACCTCACTCTGGTGCTGGAATACATTGACCAGGACCTGTCCACCTACCTCTCCAAGGTTCCTGCTTCTGGACTGAGCCGTGACTGTATTCAGGTGTGGACTCGTCACCTGACTCATCATCGCATAGCCGCATGTATTTAAGTCTGGAAAAAGCACTGAAGCAAATACATGTATATCTATTAGAGGAAAATCTCAATAAATTAAATGCTATGACAGAAACAAATCTCCTGGCTTTCGCAGGACTGTAATATGCTCGTCCAATCATTTTATTCTCCGCCACATAAAGAGCTGCAGGTGTGTGTGCCTGTCGGCTCTGGGAGGAGACAGACACACAGACCTGTAGCTCTTTATACCTCCATGAAGAGACAGGCGACTATGTCCCCTGGTCTCTACCTTTCTTTTTTATAAAGCCTCCAACTCACCAAGAAGCTGTTATTGGCTGAGGATGAAAGAAGAATATGAAAAGAGAATAGAGGGGCGGGGTCTCTGCAGATACAGACAGCCACACACACAGTGTGCCATAAGTGATGAGTGGTAGAGGCTTGTCGACACATTGTTTTTAAGGACATTCCTGCGTAGCATACCTTTTAAACATCTACAAAAGTATTAAATAGAAGTCATTTTGTCGATACGGCATTTTAACTGCATGTGTGTTATTTACAAAATGTCCACGGTGTGTTATTACACCGTGTAGACGCTTTTCCATCGTACGAGTTCATGTGACGTGTTTACCGATAACAACCTGAATGTTAACGTTCTTTTAATATCTCCTGACTTCAAGTTAATGAAAACCCCTTGTTTCCACAAGTAAAAGAAAGCAATGAATTTTGAAGAGAGACATATTCAGTCCTGGTAATTGGACACATTCTGCCGTCTACAGGACGTGATGCAGCAGCTGCTGCGAGGATTGGACTTCCTGCACACAAACATGGTGCTGCACCGCGACCTGAAACCCGAAAACATTCTGGTCAGCAGCCGCGGAGAAGTCAAGATTGCAGACTTTGGACTGGCACGCATCTACACCTTCAACATCGCTCTCACTCCAGGTGTAAGCGAGGCACCGCACACACACGAGAGAGTGACCGCAGAACCACAAAGTGACCATCTCAGAGCCGGTTTCTCTCCCTCGTGTGGTCCTGAACCTGAGGTGAAACCTTTTCCCCGTGTCCCCTGTGAGTCTTTACCTCTCGCTCTGTGCGTCCAGGTGGTGACGCTGTGGTACAGAGCTCCAGAGGTGCTGCTGAACTCTGTTTACATGTCCACGGTGGACATGTGGAGCGCCGGCTGCATCTTCGCTGAGCTCTTCCTCTTGAGGTAAGCCGTCCGCGGAGATGTGAGGCACTGGAGAGTGTAACTCAAGAGCTGAAACATTCTCCCCGGTCGTCAGCATAGAGATCCAGTTTGTTGAGTTGAATTACTGGTTGAGCTTTGTTCTCCGAACACCTGTCTCCCACAGACCTCTGTTTCAGGGATACACGGAGGTACAGCAGCTGCAGAAAATATTTGAGTGAGTCTCAGTCTCAGTCTCAGTCTCAGTCTCTCTCTCTCTCTCTCTCTCTCTCTCTCTCTCTCTCTCTCACTCCGCTGCTGCTCAGTTCTTTGCTGTGTGTGTTTCAGCGTGATCGGGTTGCCCAGCAAAGAGGACTGGCCCAGGGAGAGCCCCATCTCATACTCCGTCAACTGGGGACCAGAGAGGCCCTGCACCCAGCTGCTGCAGAACCTGAGCCCCGGGGAGAACGACCTACTCTCTGTGAGCAGATCTGTGTGTGTGTGTGTGTGCGTGTGTGTTTTAAGTTTGAATTAGTTTTGAAACGGAATGAATAAATTCCCCTTTGACGAATTATATATTGTACGGACGCCATAGATGAGAGATTATAATGCTAATATGATTAGTAATTTAATGAATCTCGCAGTAATTTGACAGTTATGTTATCAAGTAAGAAGAAAAACTTAATAATATGTATACACTTTATTTCATATAACAAATTAAGTGCAGAAAAGCCTTAGAGTACCTTGGCCATGAAAACAGGGAAAATAAGATGGAGAATCAAACTCACTTGATTAAAGAAGATCCAGTTAAAAAGATGAAAAGAAGAGAAAATAAAATATACCAAATGTGAATCCTTAAATATTTCTTTGCTCGATTTATTAAAAAAAAAGGATTTGTAACCTCTTTCCGAAGGTGTGAGTTAATGAAGAAAGGTGTTCTCCAGAGACAGGGACAGTCATCCTTTGGGAACCAGGGTCCTCTGGGGACCAGGGTCCTCTGTGCAGCGTTTCACAGCATTGAGTCCCAACAGTTATTTCAGTCTCCACCCCCTTGTGGAATGACCAGCATTGCTATCCCCAGAACCATGATGCCAAAAATAGCAAATATCGAATAGTTACGGCGAGTTGCATGCCGATGTGTTTCAAGTCATTATAAACAGATGTTTCGTTGTGTTTTCTCTCTACCTGTCAAACTGTTTTGAGAGTTCATGCAGTCGGCGATTTACAGATTATTCCAATAATTCCAAGAGCATGGCTGAGTAAGGTGTGACCTCTCCTTACCTGCAGCAATGTTTGGCATTCAGACCCAGCAGTCGCATCTCAGCCGCCAAAGCCCTGGCCCATCCGTTCTTCACGAAGCATTGAAGCTTCAGAAGAACACAAACGTCCGATGCTTCTGCCTCTCTGCCGGCGCTTCTGCCATAATGTCCAGCGCACACTTTGCATCATGGGACGTGTGTAGAAACGCATAACGCCGGACTTGTAGGACATGACTCGGGACGGTTTCAAACACATTTAGAAATACATTCCAAACATGAGACATTTTTTATTTCACTTATAACTTGACGAGCCTTTTTATGAGTGTAAAGTATGTTATTTGATTTTTGAATTTTTATTATTTGAATTTGATAGTACGCTGTGTATTTCCACAAGACGTAGAACTACTTTGTTGTTGTTGAGTGTTACCATCAAACTTAACAATTCTGTTTTCCGTCATCTACCAACAACACTATTATGAGCACCTTTAAGTTGGTTAAATGTTTTTTCACCTGAACCTTTTTGTTCTCGGCTCGTATAAGAAGTCCTTTCTTTTTGTTCATGTGGTGAAGATATTTATGGTTCAGTCACTGGAATGCATTGCACCTGTATTTATGTTTGTTTGTGTTGACAGATTGTACGCAGTATTTTTTCTTCATGTGTTGCACTGTTCATTCAAGAAGCATTTCTATAAATAATTGTCTCTCAAACCCGTCTCTGCATTTGAATGC
Source organism: Pseudoliparis swirei (assembly GCF_029220125.1). Taxonomy (NCBI): domain Eukaryota; kingdom Metazoa; phylum Chordata; class Actinopteri; order Perciformes; family Liparidae; genus Pseudoliparis; species Pseudoliparis swirei. The sequence continues at coordinate 15,227,385 of NC_079410.1, read as the reverse complement.
AACACCATCGATAGCTGCTGGGTTTGGTTCTGTGGATGAAGGTGAGTTTGAACCTCTTGTGTGAACACTTTATTTTAGAGCCCCAGAAGAAGATGGTGGATAAGAAGTACAGAGCTATCTTTTCTCTTGCAGCTGTACAGTGTGAACGCAAGGGGGCAGTGCTGAGCAGTAAGGGACGCAGCAGTAACATGACGTCCTCGCATGGGCCGCAAGGCAGGGCTTGCCCCCCACTTCACATCATATCACCCACTTCTACATCTAGTGTCCTGCTGAGGAAACTCGTGTTCCAAAGAGCCTCACGTTTTCTGCTTTGTGGTCATTTAATTAAACGCAACATTTGCACCACGTGCATTAATTCAATAGAAAGTTTATAGTTTTTTAAACTAGATTTAACCCTTGTGTTGCCTTCGGGTCATTTTGACCCGAATCAATATCACCCTCCTGCCGCCTTCGGGTTAATTTGACCCCATTCAATGTTTAATGTCGGTGTTCTTTCGGCAGTCAACAAACAAACATAAAGTGCCTCACACTTAAACTTGGAAAACAATATTAATTCTAATAATTTTCTGGAGGTTTTAATTGCTGGCGTCAAATTGAACCCAATGGGTAAAATATGTTAGTAAATATAAAGGTAACAGGAGGGTGAAACATTGAATCGTGTCAAAATGACCCAAAGGCGGGGGGAGGGTGTAATATTTAATCGGGTCAAAATGACCCGAAGGCAACACAAGGGTTAAAGTAATGTTTATTTTAGTTGGTATTGTGATTTGCAAATGAACCAACTAATTCACAATCATTCAAATAAGCAAACAAAACTAAATAAAAAACACCTAAGGTGAAGCCACGGTGGTGCGTTTGGAGCTCTTCTTCTCCCGTGAACGACACAACAAGGCACGCGACCACAGCGCGAGGAGAGCGGCGTCTCCCGGTTGCCATATGTACGGCTGCTTCCTGTGCGGTGCAGGGGCGTTCCGGGGTTGGTCCTTCTATTTATACTCTCCCCTCGATACGGCGAGCCCTCCGTGGAGTGTGACTACATTTGGAGCGACAGTCGGGTCGAAGGGCCAGTGGGGAGGGACCCGGTCTGAGGAAGGGCAGCGGCACCACTCATGCCCGGTTCACACGGCGCGTAGTACATGTAAGTTCTTCATCCAACCCCCATAGTCTCTAATAGCGGATTTATAGTCCAACATGGAGCCAGGCGCCAGCTAGCACCACGTTCTGAATGTGTGTTGTTGGTGTTTGTTCTGTCACGACTGCTGAAGTGTGGAGTAGTACGGTAGTCATGGAGGTTAGTGGTGTGCTCTGCCAGCCGCTGTGTGGAGTGTTGTCTAAAATAGGCTCGGAACAGGTTTTACGCGCAATTTACGCACGAAAGAAACGACAAGAACCGTAATCATCCTAACACTGTGTATGTGTGTGTGTGTGTGTGTGTGTGTTAACCTTCTCATTATCCCCCAACTCGCTCAATTATTGCGTTTTCCTTTTGTTTGAATACTTTATTTTATTTTACTCTGAATTACTCTAAACTAGTTGCATTTAAAAGTACGTTGGCAGTAGAAACATGGTGGAGTATTAATATATGTTAGGCTACTCTATGCGTCTGGTGATTGAATTGTTCTTTCTTTTTTATAATCTATTTTAAATATGTGGCGCGTGGCACTGCGTGGCTACCTGTTGGTGAAATTAATAACATTTATATATGAAATGCTAAAACTGTCATCAGAGCAGCTGTTAATGTGCTACATCCCGCTGGGAGCTAACAAGTGGATTAGGGTGGTTACATGAGGAGGAAGCTGCGCCTCTGCCCTGCAGCCACATGCCTTTTCACGGAGAGATCAGGCAACAGGTTAATGCGTATACACACACACACACACACGCATACACATACACATACACACACGCCTGTCGGGACCTTTGATGCAGCACACATAGTGGATGAAGTAAAGGCCTCGCAACCTTCCTCTTGCTTCATGATGTGTTTTTATGCAGGTAGACCAGTCAGGACAGGTGTAATTGGTCGGAGGCTTATTCTTAGCTCGCCTTTTAATCAGGTTTACTGTGCTGCTGCTGGACACTGACGTCTTCTGGTTATGTAACATCCACCATTTTCTGCACTTTGAGTGAAACCTGTCTGTCATGTCAAATGTACATCCAGTAAGGCTGAAAGTGCTATTGGAGTGAATTACTATCTTAAACTGTGTGAACGATTTGGGTTCATGCCCTCAGCTCGGCACTATTTTGCTTTTGTTTAACTCTTTTGATATTTGTATTAGAATATCAAACAATTGGTGAAGTTTCCTTTTCTGAGTAGGGAGAGTATGGGACCTGGGTGCTCATCCGCCAGCTTTCCTGGATTGGAAGCCAATGATCCTTGTTGATGCTATAGTCCAATCAACAATCCCGCAGCTTGTCACATGACCTTTTGGCTCTTTGTACAAGCGTGGCCACTGACTTGTGTTCTCCCAGCCAAAACACAAGTGTGGTTTCAATGGGATTGAGGATGCTCGTTGTTTGCTCTCTGAATTCGACAGCTCTGATTGGCTGACTGTTTTTGCTCAGAGCACTCGTGCTCATGTTTGGCGTAGCAACACAGAACACACACCTTCAAGCTTGTTGTCTTGAGTCAATCTCCTGCTGACGATGTCTGCACACGTGGCCTTCAGTTTATACAAGATGACATCATCATATAAACATATTTGGGGCGTTTCATGAAAGATCAAAGGAAGTCCTGGCCTGTAGTTGTGCACACGGTGACCATCATTGCACTGTAATCACTCTGTAGTTCTTAAGAGAAGCAGCAAACATGCTAAAGTACATGTTTTACTTTGGGCTCTCTCGTCCTCTGAGCCATTCAGCCCTGCTGCAGATAAATCTGCTTCACTAAGTCCGTGGCTCACGTCTCTTTTGTTCTCGCTCCATTGTGCTTCCTGCATCAGGAATGCTGACATCTACAGTTTCAGCGCACATAGTCACTCATTTGTGAACCCATCTGATGGTTAGCTGCTGTCTTGAAATGCAAATCGTGTCCTATCTGTGCTATTTATATGTGGCTTACAGCCTCAGGCGTTGTTAGTGTTGTTTATTCTCCTCCAGGCAACCATGATGTAGCCGACTGGGACTCCTCTTGGTCAGCACGTTGCCTGGGAACATGTCATATTTTAGATGGGTCACATAAATAATTTGAATTCATAACTAATCGGGCACCTTGTTGGATAAGAGTTGAACAAGAAGTTACAGTCGGTGTTGGGGAGAAGACCAGCGAGCCTGAATCCTCAGTGCCGTCGAGGCCCGGACCCGGAGCGGAGCGGAGGTGTTGAGTTTCAGTGCAAGGGGAGATTCCTGCATGGCACTGCAAGCTGGTGCAGGTCATCTTACATGGACTCCAGCAAGAGTAGAGAAGAGGATGCACTTTTAGAGAAATGAGTTGATGTATAATGAAGGCTCATCAATGCTGTCATGAACCTCTCTAGGAAGACGTGCACAGACTGCCGGAGGGCACATGAGTTGTGTGTCTGAGTTGGCGTCTGACCGGTTTTATTTGTTTGCTTATTTATCTTTCAGGAGCAATGTTTAACCCGTCAAGGAGCAGCTTGTTCTTCAACCTCTGAGTGGTGGACTCTCAGCTAAGAAAATCTTTAGGGCCAATGGAATCTGAATTTTACCGGAGGAAAGTTTGGCCCCTGAGTTTTGCCGTGGCTGAAAAGTAGAGAAAGAACAAGGCGTCTGATTTGTGTTCCTAAATGCTCTGCAACTAGTCGAGGAGCGGATAATCGACCTGAATCCTCCCGATGGACATGGATGCCATGGCGAACCCGGTCCTGGGGCCCAGGGCCGAGCGGATCGCTCGCTATAAAGCCGAGAGGAGGCGGGAACTGGCCGAACGCTTTGGCAACATGGAGGAGCTGCCCTCCAAGCGTGTGAGGAGGGGGGGCAGAGAGGGGCCCGACCCAGGGGCCGAGGCCCGCAGAGGGACTGTGAACTCAGACGGCCGTATTGAAAGCGTGAACGGCGGGACACCAGGGGACACGAATGGATTCGAGGATCCTGCAGAGTCCAACCACTTGAGAAGGTGAGTCATGTCTCCAGTGGAGGATAACTTATTTATCTGAATGTTTCTCTGTTTACTGGCGCTAATCGGTGTCTTTGTCCAGCTGCTAACTGAAAACACTTTTAGGTGCGCGGGGTCATAAAATCTGGATGAGCATCTTTTTAAAAACTTTTGGACGGAGCTGTAAAAACTCTGTAAAGAACCAATGAGGTGTTTGTGTGTTTGTGTTTTCTTGAGCCTAAATGTGGAGGAGAGCAGGTGTCTCTGAACTTGTCCAAACACCAATAAAGCAAAATGGCCACTTCCTCACCCCCGATGACACCGCTCACCCGCTTCAACCTCTTCCACTTTGACATCATTACGAAGTGTACGCGTCGTCCTAAAATAACACAATGGATAGTTAATATTTTGGGAAGGGGCATCATATTGATATCATCACAGAGGAGAAGGGTGAAGTCCCCAGAGGGGAAAAGGGGCATCATGTAGTTGTATGTTAAATGCACAACACGCAACTTCCTGGTCTCTTTTCTGCAAGTTGTGTAGAAAATGCACACAAGTGGAGAAGCATTAAAACAGTCTGATCTCCTCTTTGCATATATATTGTTCTAGAGATCTGTTTGTTGGACCGAATTTATGATTGACCGACAACATTGGTGAAGTGTTTTTTTTGATTTTTTAAATAATTATTTTCCTGCTTTAACATTTTAATTTTTGTGTTTTCTTATGGCCCTTCTTGCTCAGATGCATGGTTCATTTTTACTTTTTAAAAATGTATTTTTAGGTTTTATTATTATAATGCATTTTTACTTTTGAAGGTTGTATTTCTGTAAAAATACCCAAACAAAATATCAAGTATAAAAAAATAAATTCTGATCTGCTACTGAACCGCTTCACACAGACCGTGATCTCATTAGATGGTGAATAATGTTTTATTTTAGACTTGAGAAGAAGAAGTTAGTGAGGGATCAGATACTTGCATCCTTCGCAATGTAAATCCCAGGAGGTTCTACGACCAGTTTGTGTCTTCTTCTTACATCGTGACCTTTAATCGTCTCCAGATCCTTGACGTCACCAGCCGATCTGCAACCTTTGTATCTAATTCAAACCGAGCGATCTAAATCAGTGGGTCCCAGCAGGGAACGTTAAAGCCTGATTCTGCTTCTGCACTTCACTTGTACGCTTCTGGCTTGACACCTTCATCTGGTCTGGTGCTTTCCCTGAGAGAAAAAAAAAAAATGCACCGTTCATGATTGGAGCAGCACATTTTTTGGGCTGCTCTTGATGGACAGGTTTAAGATTTGTACTTTATTTTTATTATTATTTTCTTTCCCCCCCGAGAGCGCTCCTCACCCCTACGTTGCACACACCTGCATCCTCATTCCTTCCCCTCACTCCCGCCCCCTCCAGGCAGGGTTCCCTGGACTCTGCCAGCATGCTGAGTGGGGAGGGGCACCTCGTCCCTCTTGGACTCGATGCCCCGCAGCTCCGCACTCGAGTGTCGGTGGGCCAGTTGAGAAGTGCTCTTCTGCAGCAGAGCGGCAGCGGAGCGCAGCCCGACAAAGTGTAGGGTCACCTGCATGTGTGTGTGTGTGTGATGCAGACGGTCAGCCTCTGTACCTCCTATATATTTATCTCCGCCTCAACATCTTCTTCCCCTCCCTCCTCCTCCTCCTGCTGCCTTTTGTGTGGATACTAGTTGCCCCGACGATGGGCGAGCCACGTCCTCTCTGGATCTGGCTGTGAAGCCGGGCTCAGAGGAGGGGCGGCGGCGCTCCCGCCGTCACCTCCCCGGCGGGTCAGGCGGCGGTCGCCAGATGAGCGAACGCTTCAAGACGCAGCCGATCACAGCCAATGAGATGGAGGAGAGAAGCGGGTAGGGACCCGTGTGCTGTGGGGAAATCTGGGGCACCTGGTTTGGCTTTTCCCACAGAGGATGCTGGTTGCAGTGTTTTGCTGACATGTTTCTAAAGCAGTGCATGACGATGGTTTTCCATAAACCTTCTTGCATCTGGTAACTTCCAAGGCTTTAACACTGCTGGTGGTTTGTGATTGACGTCTGCTCTTTGCTAACACACCCGCCCGAAGGTTTCACAGGTGCCGCTCCTTTTACATAAATGCCCACGGGTGGTGTGGTTTGCATGCGTTTGTCTTCCGTCATGACCTCCGCGGTGTCGCTTCGCCGAGCATGCAAATGTGACACACTATCCTGTTTGTTTGGAGCCGCACACTGACGGCACAAAGACGTGTAAGAAAGGGAACGCGAGGGAGCCAGAGATTTCGACCTGAGACCTTCACCTCCCTGTTTGTTTTCCACCTGGTGACTTCATGCTGTGCCTCTCTTCCCTCTTCTAGGCCGTTGGACGCGGAGGAAGAGGAGAACATTAAAGGTGAAGCTGTGTTCCCGCCTGGCTTGCAGGTTGTTGTTGTGTTCAGAGACGAACAGCTTTGGTCTGGTCCGCTGGTCTCGTGAACAGTAACACGCGTCACTCAGCACGGACACACAGTGATGTAGACACAATGATGGCATAAGGGGAAACTAGTCAAAATCTTCGTGGGGCAACCGAGGGATCATAAACGTCCGAAAAAACTTTATGACATGTTCATCACACGCTTCTTCCCAAACAAATATTTCGAGTGTGCGCCCAAGTTGCCTCCACGAAGTCATATAACGGCTCTTGAAATGAATCGGGTTATATTTTAAGGCTCACACTGTTAAACACCTCGATGACAGATTTACACCCCCCCCCCCCCCCCCCGTAAAAAGATTACAAGCAAGTCTTTACAAAGTTTGACTCACTGAGAATAATTTAGACAATAACTACAGACTCACTTTAGGCCATCTGTTGTTCGCCATCCACTTTATTGTATTACCTCTACAAATGCAACATACGCTAAAGGGATAGTTGTGATTTTATTCTAAGTAGCTTTGTACGAGGTACTTATCTTTAGTCTTTATTATTATTATCGACAGTAGATGGAGGTGGACACTCCCCCAGCTGTGAGGCAGCAGCGCAGCTCAGATGCCTCTTGAGTCCTGTGTGATGTCAGCAACTTCCTTAAATATCTATTGGATGGCGTCTGTAACGTGAGGATTCATAAACCGTCTGACGCAACGATTAACGTCTTCTATCTTCTCTCAGGTGATGTGAAAACAGACGACCGAGCCAAAATGAGCGTGGCAGCCAAGATGTCGTTGTTTAAGGTGAGTGTGTGTTGCCTCGTCCTCGTGGCGGCCGGCTTATTCTCTCTTAGTTTGTGTGCTGTCTGATGCCTGCTTTAAAAAAAAAAAGATCCATCCGGGGCTTTTCCATGCTTCTGTCTGCTGTGGGGGTCGACGGCTGAATCCTTCGAGGCTTTCTGAAAGTTTACACATGACAATCGGGCTGCGAGGAACTCGTCTAACTAGAACTGCTGCCAACTGAAGTTCATCTTAATAATGCCGCGACGCCCCGTTCAAGATCGAAAGCTGCGATTACGAACGGGTGATAGGTTGCCGAGGAATGCATTGAACCAAGAGGACGAAGGCCCCGCCGTCGCGGCTGCTCACCTTACGGTTTGAGACGCGTGGCGAGTCGGCGCTGAGGCTGCAGAACACAACCTGCTCCTCTCGAGAAGATGACCGGTCCAACAGGTGCCCAGTCGATGCGACGGTGCGACTGTCGGTACTTATTAAAAAAAAACACATCTACAGTGATACGCACCGCTCTGTCTGCACAGAAGAGGAAACGCATTGTTTAATTGTTGCACAATCTCCATTTCTTTTTTCACTTCCTGCACACTTTTTTTTTTAGTCGTGAAGTATCAGGTGAAAATGTGCCGGACATTTTATTAACATTAAAAACCATAGCAGCGGCGTATATAATTAGCCCGCTACTCTGTGGAGGCAGGGGGGGGGGGGGTAACTGAAGCCGGCAGAGCTCTGGTTACACTGTGACCTGTCGGGCTGGCATTCTATCCACGGAGCCAACACGCTCCACCTTACAGCAAGCTGCTTTATTAACCAGCCTCCTCCTCCTCCTCCCTCTCCCCCGCTTCCCTCCATCCATCCAAATAGAACAGGAGAGTTTTCACATGCTGTGTTGTGCTCTCCCTTGTTACTTATTCAGCAGGTCGACTGAAGCTGCTAACAGGACCACATGTGACGGGTCCAGTGTCGTACGTTGATATTAACACGGTCCTCCTCCTCCTCTTCCCCCGTAGGAGCTGGAGAAGTCTGCTGCCCCCGAGGCCTCGGCCTTCCTCAAGCCTCGCTCGGGCAGCCTGTGTCATGAACGCAGGGTGCGTCGTGGCAACGACCATCGGTTTCTAACTCAGCCAATCACCTGTGAGGAAATCGTGGCGATCAGGTGGGGAAGCCTAGTGGTCACATGGAGGGGCATCTTGGGAATACTGACCTTTTTATATAGAAGCATATTATGTTGACATTTGGTTTGACTCAACAGTTGTATTTACAGGAGCAACTAATATTGGTATGGCAATACGTTTGACATTTGCTCCATATTTTTTTAATCTTCACATGTTACTGTCAACAAATGATACAAATCTTTAAATATAAATATAAAACAAGTCTAATCATTTCCTGAAACAGCTGGGCATTGTTGTGATTGGTGAATTTTACTCAAAGAGGAGTAAATAGTGCATTTTTATCAGGACTACCTTTAGTCGGTGGTAGAATAATACACATTTGGTGCTCTCAGTATTTCCGGCAGCAGTACGGTGTGTATGTGGGATTGACTCCTAATAAACTTAGCTATTCATGTTTTGACTTCAGTCATCACTTTATTAGCAAGATCAATGAATTATTAGCGTTGCTCTTCTTTTGTAATCATATGCCTCTTTTTATATAACGTGTGCTCATGTTTCTCTTCAGGACCCCCAAACCAGCACCGCCAGTGGAGCCCCAGTCGGTGGAGGACGACGACGAGAGCTGCAAGCTGACTGTGAGCGAGAAGCTGGCCCTGTTCAACAAACTGTCCCTGCAGGGGCACGGCCCTGCTGACGGGCCCCCAGAGAGGCGGAGGCAGAAGGGGGCTCGGTACCGCACGCAGCCCATCACGGTGGAGGAGGTCAACCTGGTGAGAAGACGAGACAAAAATCTGTGTTTTATACAAGAATATATAACTCACCCTTGGGCCTTGTCTCTGTTCAGCTCCAAAAGGGCCCCGTGCAGCTTCCCGCCTTCGGCTTGTCCCCTCACCTGTCCGACGGGCGGCAGGACTCGTCCGGCAACCTCAAACCCAGTGAGATCCGCTTCTCCCAGCCGAAACCCGACGCTTCTGCCCAGCAGGGCCTCCAGCGCCACGACTCTGAGCCAGTCTTGAGAGGAATCCTGAAGAAGAGCTGCTCCGGAGGCTCACCGGGGAGCACGAGGGAGAGCGGTCAGACGGACGAGCCGTCCGGCCGCCAACAGAATGGCGGCGGATGTGAAGAAGCGGCGACGCAACTGTGGAGGGGGAGCGCAGAGCTGCGGGAAAAGCCTGCAGCACCGCGGAGAGAGAGAGGACGGGCTTCAGGTGGGGAGGGAGGCTCACTGGCTGCCACGCCCTGGAGGCAGAGGGCTCGAACCAGGAGGGAAACCATCAGCTGCACACCAATAAGAGCCTCGTCGGAGCAGGACACTCCCCAGGAGGAGAGGGCCTGCCAGGCGAAGCTGCCGGGACAGCTGGTTTCCTCTGGGGGTCGCGGCTCTGAGGCCACTGGGAGAGTTCGGTGAGTGATGTCTCACTATAAGCCCCCCTTCATGTATTAGGCGCTGCAAAAATGATCACATTTACAGACGTCAGCAACGGAAATCAGTTCTCAACAGTTTTAGGAGGCAAATTGAGCTGAATTCCAGTTTTATTCGGTCGTATATTTAAATGTTCTATGGCTAATATTCTGTATATTTGTTGCATCCTAAAGACAGCCGGAGGAGGAGGAGGGTGTGAGGAGGATGGATGAAGAAACGACGGCCACGGGACAAGTTCAAGTCACACTGGTAGACGGCAACATTAAACAGCAGGGGGCGACCAACAGCAGCAGAAGTAAGGTGAGAAACGATGCTACTGTTCCTGTGATGTCTTCAGTACGTCCAATGAGAGTCTCAGTGGACCGGGTCCGAGCTGCAGAATCAACGGTTCTGCTTCTTGTCTGTAAAGGGGAAACGGTTTGGGCCTCCAATCCTGATGGTCTCGTTTGGAGCCAGTGGGCCTCAGACTGTCAGCAGAGACGGATACAGTCTAGTTTCATGTTTCAAAATCCAATTTTCCCCCCTCCACTTCATTTTTAAGCTTTCAGTTTGCTTTACTCACTTAAGTCCTGCGAAACTAAATATTTGGATTGACAAAAAATCCAGTGGGGATATAAAATCTCTATAGAATCCATGTGATGATGGAGGTCTCTTTCGAGAGGCCACAGTAATGAATCGTTCCCAGCTGCAAGAGGCTCCTGCTCCACCCTCTCACGGAGAGGAAGACTCCGGGGGTCGCTCCAGGTCTCCCGTCAACAGATTCAGACCCTTTAATCGGAGAGCTGGTTTATCTGATAGTCCTGTATTAGGGCTCATCACTGGGATCTAACACAGTTTATTTCCTGCTTTGAATTCGGTGCAGATTACCCAAACGTTACCTGTAAGAAAACCTCCCGTCACTTTGCTCTCTGGATTTTGTCGGCGCTAAAGTCTTGACATCGGATTAAAGTTACTGGGGAATACGTCGTGTTTGTGTAGCGACGGGTTTGACCGCCTCAGAGCATCATGAGGAATGTAAAGCGACTGATTTTGATTCTGGACGTTAGATGTTGACCCTTTTTAAGATCTCCACTGCACCACTGTGACGTGTCTCTCTGTGTGTGTGTGTGTGTGTGTGTGTACGTGTGTGTACATATGTGTGTACATGTTTATGTTTAAGGGGAGACACCAGTTAAAAACAATCGGCAATTTTGAGATCTTGGGCTATTTTGCTTCCACCACATATTTTATGCAGACTAGTGGAAGGAGCACATTACAAATACACATTAAAGTGTTTGTGATTCGTATAGATTTCTCCTAAATTCATCCAAAGTTAACCTTAGATAATGCCTCATTAGTATATTTAGCCCTAACTTGTATTTGTGTAATAAAATAAGTAATCAACTGGGTAAGTTCCACAGTGATATCTGATTTATATAGTTCATTTGTGGTGTCTTACATTGTTGGATCTTTTTGAAAGGGATTTTCTTATTGAGTTTTTCCTCAGACTGAGAATTCTCCAGTTTTTTCTTATCTATATTCTGACGTTTTCACAGATGTTTTTATCTCATTCATAGCTTGAAAAAAATGGAAATCAATTAATTCATAGCTGACTATGATCTGATTTATGGAGTGATACAAAGAGATCTCTAAAAATCCCTTTAAAAAACCTTTGACTCCTGGTTCAAATCTCTTGACTCACTCGTTACTAAATTTTACTGGAAAAATAAAACACCAAGAATAAAACTGGCCACTTTACAACAAACAAAAAAACAAGGAGGACTTGAAGCTCCAAATTTTTCTCACTACTCACTAGCAAACCAACTTCAATACATTCTTAAATGGATCCACCCCACTCACTCAGACAACACATGGTTAGACATAGAACAGACAGTATGTAAGGACATCCAGATTTCAGACCTACCATTTCTCAGCCAATCAATCAAACGCCATCCTTGCTTCAAAATGGTAACAATAGCAGAAACTCTGACAGCCTGGTGGAAATTCCACAAAATCACTAATGTCACTTTTGCACCCTCAAATTTCACCCCTATATGGAATAATCTGGACATTCTAAGCAGTAATAAGCCTTTAAATCTCCACACATGGTCCACTAAAGGCATCACTCATTTGAAACACATCTTTAATCACAATACCCTGGTTTCATTCCCCCATTTGGTTCAGAAGTACGGCATCGGGAAAAATCACTTTCTGGAATATCTACAACTTAAATCATCCCTTCAAACAAAATTCAACATTAAGGCCACACATTTGGAATTACCTCCCCCAACCTCACAGTTAATTAATATCACCTCCTCAAATAAATTAATCTCAAAAATATGTAGCATAATATCACACTCTGAAATAATAACCATACCAATAATAAAATGGGAATTTGACTTGGCTATCACTCCTGATGCCGACTTCTGGACCAAAATCTGTACTAATATATATTTTATGACCAAAATACAAATTTACAACTAATACAATATAAAATACTTCACAGAATTCACTACACTGGGCACAAAATGTTTAAAATGGGTTTCACTACAGATATCTGTCCACATTGCATGCAAAATACTCAGGATAGTTACATTCACGCCACCTGGCACTGCACACCAGTTCAACACTTTTGGAAACAAATAACTGAGTCACTGTCTGTTTTCCTGGGCTGCCTCATCCCATTATCCCCATCACTCTGTTTACTGGGAGACATCTCATCTATAAACCTGAGCAAAACAAACTGCAAAATACTTCTCGTGGCCCTAACTATCGCCAAGAAAACAATCCTCGTGAACTGGAAATCAAGGAATAACACACATATCTCACACTGGAAAAATTTAATGTCAGAATATATTTCAATGGAACAACTCACCTCATCTATCATTGACAATACAATAGAACACCACGACATCTGGTCATCATTCACTATATTTTTACAAACATGACACCACTCTTATTTATTAGTTAATTCATAAATGCACACAAACACACATATACACATGTACACATGCATCTGTCTTTCTTTCTTCTTCTCCTTCTAATTATTATTATGTTTGTTTTTTGTTTTTGTTTTTTTCTTTCTTTTTTTTCAGAAATACTCTGACTTTATGATGTTATGTCCATTGTTTTGTCGTCTGCATTGTTTATTGTCCTCTAGGTGTTATGTCTATGTATTGTCTTTTGTCTTAAAATAAAGAAATTTAAAAAAAAAAAATTTAAAAAGAATTTTGAACCTGGCTCAATCCAATGTTCATATTTCTGTTCTATAAACGTATGATTTACTCGGGTCTCCCCTTCATTTAAGTAGTCTTCTCTTGTTCTGATCATTTCTGTTTGTTCTCCTAGCAATATTTTAATTTATTTCCTGTTTGTCTTGTATTTCTATTGATTCCCCGCATCCTGCCCTCTGCAGGACGAGACAGAACACCTTCACGTGGAGAGCGCCAACCCTCAGTGCTGGGTACGTCCTCCACTAATGTTTTGAAATGCATAGATCCATCTAAATCCCCATTATGAAAATGCATTACTAATTTAACAATAGCTTTAGCCTACCCCTCTCTTCTAATTCCTCTTCTCTCCCAGGAACCCGTCTTTGCCTCTGTCTATTCTAGCAGTACCCCCCAATATATCATGTGTTTCAATCAGGTAATTGTTTGAGTCGCTGCATGGCTGATTCCGTCGCTTTTTTATTATTTATTTTTTTGGCTTTGCAGTGTTCTGTATGCAGTGAAATCTCTTTTTCATCGCACCGACGATGTGTGAAGTGTGACTCTCGCGAACGAGTCTTCTCCGTCACCGGCGGAGTGTTTTGTTCGTGGCACATTTTTTTGGCCACACGTCCATATCCAACCTTCCTAATTTAAATGTTCTCAATTTGAAACGATATTTGAGACATAAGAAGAACCAAGCTCTATTGGCTGTAAACCCAAGAGCAACAGATTTGGCATCTTCCTGTTTCCCTGTAGAGGAATCACATGTTTCCCTTCTTATTTCCCTTTCTGTATTCATAAGGACAATGCTCTGTAAAAAAGCCTGAGAGCTGCTAAATGAATCACTCAAGATGGTATACAACTTATACAAAGCAACAGGAAGCAACTGAACACAGATGCGATAGTATAATTATGCAACAGTATGTACAATATAGATCAAGTAAAAGAAAAAGTCTGTCCATCTTTGACTTCATGTGTTTTGCCTCCTTAATATATTCTATCTTGACGGCTTTTTATTTCATCCTGTGTGTGTATTGCTCCCAACCGAGGCGGATTCATTCCATGTCATATTTCCGTGTGCGTCTCTCCAGAGGGGTCTTTCCCCGCAACACTAAGGAACTCACCTGTTGCCTAACTCTCTATGTATTCTGTTGTCACTTCATCCTCCAGAGGAATCTGTCTTTTGAGGCACAAGAAGTCTCCTCTTCTCCCAAAGACCAGACTCGGCCTCAGTGGAGACCGAAGGTGACGCGGAGCGACGTCTCTATTTTTCTTCCCGTTCTAACTCGTAGAAGAGCTCGCCTGAATCTTACATGGACACGTCTGTTTTTTTGACTTCAGAGGGCGGAGGATGAGATGGATGAAGTTGAGGAAATGAATACAGAGCGGGAGAGTGAGGCGCAAGGGATGAACAAGAGAGGTGCGTTTACTTGTTGTGGTTTTTCTCGGCTCTCATCTCGCCTCTATGGTTACCTCAGGAGCTCTGTGTCTCTGACTCGTGCCCTCTGTGTCTGTTAGGGTCTCCAGAATCAGAAGTAAAGGACGCCTCTCACAACGAGGAGCACTCTGACGCTCTAACGTGCTCGTATGAAGGTCGGCGCTGCATTAGATATGAATAACACATTTTAATGTGTTATTGTTTGGTCCTCTCTAAGCTGTTCGCTCTATTTGCTTCACAGACACTCCCACGCAGTCTTTGCTGGAGTTTGAAGGTAAAGTTGTGTAAAGTCTCACTGAAATAAGTCATTAGAGTCTTAACTCTCCTGTTACCTTAACATTTACTAACATATTTTACCCTCGGGGTCAATTTGACCCCAGCAATTAAAACCTCCAGAAAATTATTAGAATTAATATTGTTTCCCAAGTGTAAGTGTGAGGTACTTTGTTTGTTTGTTGACTACTTAAATAGCCCTTTAAATATATAAAAAAAGTTGATATTTCTTATATGTTTGACACAGTGAAAAACAGCCTGGGGTCAAATTGACCCCAAAGAACACCGACATTAAACATTGAATGGGGTCAAATTGACCCGAAAGGTAACAGGAGGGTTAAGTACGTTTTATTTTCATATTTCCCGTCCTGTGCCCCTGTAGCTCCACGGAGCTCTCGGCTCTCAGCGGCTCCACTTAATGTGAGGGAGGAGACGCCTGTGGATGGATCAAACGCACCCGGTGCTCAGTCCCCTCCCTCCGCCTGCGCCCCCCCACCCTGTGGAGACGTCGCTGCTGCAGAGCCCGAGCAGGACCTGAGTGTTCTCTGCCAACCCAACACACCCATGTGAGCTGGGTTTTTACCACAGATTGTGTTATTAATTATTGTGAGATTAGTGAATTCATATTTATCTGAGCGATAATCTAAACACTCTGCTACGGTCTCTGACTGGTCTGAACATTATCTTGATTTCAGGATGACAAATTGTATCACATAATTAGTAATAATAATTTAATATCTATATAACACCTTTTTAAAATCAGAGTTCACATAATTCTTTGACAGACAAAGTCCTTGTAAGAGTGAAAGTATTAATACAGTTCACGACATCAGGGCTGAAATGCATAAATATCAAAATAAATGGTCCTAAAAATTCGACCTCTTAGCCATACCTAGAATCTTTCCCGTGATCATAGTTATGGTGAACATATTCAA
The DNA here is from genome assembly GCF_029220125.1 of Pseudoliparis swirei. Taxonomy (NCBI): domain Eukaryota; kingdom Metazoa; phylum Chordata; class Actinopteri; order Perciformes; family Liparidae; genus Pseudoliparis; species Pseudoliparis swirei. The sequence continues at coordinate 15,211,769 of NC_079410.1, read as the reverse complement.
TTAAGAAATGTAATCTATTCATAAGAATTCATTTCAGGATAAACAAGAAATTTAAAGTGATAACCATTTGTGGCGGCCCTACACATTGTTTGTATGAATTCATATTCAAATATGTAATTAAATGTGTATATGTAAAGACTCTGAAGCTTTCTCCTTCCTGTCACCGCAAAAATAACTAACCCACCATGAGTTATTAGTTATAGTAACTACTTATGGGGACTATCTTTATTGTCTGTGTGAAGCTGTATTTGTCCCATGTTTATGTGTGTGTGTGTGGCACAGACTGACCTCATCAGTAGCACAGCACAGGCGGTCCGTGCGTCCGTCCCGTCGGACTCAGGGCTCCAGAAACCCCCTCCGGGCTCTCGCTGCCCGGGAGGACATCAGGCAGGACTACATGGGGGAGAGAGACGACTCCCCGGCTGCTGAGGAGAGCTCCCAAGCAGAGAAGAGTGAGTGGGAATCTTTTCTCTCGTCATTTCCTTTTTGTGGACGTCGTCTTCCTCATTCAGCTTCTCTTCACCCCCCCCCCCCCCCTCCCAACAGAGGCCAAAAACTCTTCGGTGGTAGATTCACACGTTTCCACATCAGAAGACGTCATCGTCTCCACCGACTCTCCTCCTCCCTTCAGCAGCCTGATGCTCATTCACATCAAAGGTCGGAGCATGTTGGTTTCATCCGTGTGCACGAGCGTCCCTATAACGCTGTCTTTTGCGTTAAGGCGTTTCTATCAACTGGTGCGTGTGTTGACAGGTAGGCGGCATGTCCAGGTGCGCCTGGTGGAGCCAGCGGTGCAGTCGCTGAACAGCGGAGACTGCTTCCTGCTGGTCGCGGCGGAGCATTGCATCCTGTGGAGCGCAGAGTTCGCCAATGAACAAGAGAAAGCCAAGGTACCACCGAGGACCGTTTCCACTTTCTATGGCGGGGATTGACATCGCGTACATTCACAGGATGCCCCGGTGTAAGAGGTGTATGAGGTGTAAAGCACTGTGGGCCATAACATGTGATTTTGGGGAAAATGTGTAAAAATGCTTCACTGAGAACACTATTAAATGCCATAAAACATCACTTTTTATGCGAGAGAAGATCAAATGTCTGAGTGTTACACACTTCAATGGTAAGGAGCATTTTGGGGATGGTTTCCACACGGTCTCTGGAGGCAGCACTGGCAGGATTGATGATCTGTAATGCTTCCTGCACTATGTATGTTTAGATCACTTCCAGTTCAGTTACTTAATGATAATTGGGCCAAGTTTCAAATAAAAGGTGAAAACATTTAGCAGAAAACGTGCCACACAAGTGAAGTTAAATTGTTGGGTTTGTAAATTCACTTTGAACTTTCCAGGTGTTAAATTCTGTTTATGTTTATGAAAGCTGTTGCCAAGCATGGAGCAATATGATCGCCACAGTTTCTGCTATCAAACGCATCAAAACTTCTGACTCTCTCTAAATACTATGAGGGCACCTTTTGGTGGTAGCTGCCGCTATCAAAATGAGTTGTAATAATGCTAAAATACTGAACCCCATAGCATCAGATGGGCGACAGATTAGGTGAAGCACCTGGTTTAGTTCCTAACTCCATATGCCTGTTCTAACGCGGTGTAATAAACTGATCATTATTGTTTTCCAGGCCTCTGAACTGGCCTCGTCTATCCAGAGCCGTCAGGATCTGGGCTGCCGGGCCTCCCGGGTGGTCCACCTGGAGGAGGGGCTGAACTGTGACGGCAGCCTGGCTGCAGACTTCTGGAGGCTTCTCGGAGGAAGGAGACAATACAGAGGTTAGCGGTCATAATGTCTGCCGAGTAGATTGTTTTAGGATTACTCTGTATCATTAAATTGCAGATTATTAAGAATCTATCGACTTGTGTTGCTACGGACAAACTAACAGCCTTTTACTGAAAAGGCGGAGGAACTAGAATGTAATGTAAACCAAAGTGATAATAGAAAAAAAATAAGATGAAAGTTTGCATTCCCCACAGGAGCCAGTGCGGAAGAGGAGGATGAGCTCTACGAGTGTGGAGTGGTGGAGTCCAACTGTGTGTACAGGCTGGTGGAGAACAGGCTGGTGCCCCATGAACACGCCTGGGCCTCGGCCCCCCGGGTCTCCCTGCTGGGCTCCACTGAGGTCTCCTGGGTTCTCCCCTTTCATCCGTCATTCTTGTCGTCGGTCACGTGTTTACGATATCCGACATTATGTCCGTTTTAAGAGCTCATGCCGCGTGGATCGTGGCGTTTGTGTGCAGGCCCTGGTGTTTGACTTCGGCAGCGAGGTGTACCTGTGGCTTGGACGGGACGTTTCCCTCAGCAGGAGGAACATTGCACTCCAGCTGACTCGCCAACTGTGGGTCGCAGCTTATGACTACAGCAACTGCCGAGTCAACCCGCTGGATCCCACGCGCTGCAACCCCGACACACAGCAGTGAGTTCACACTGCCCCTTCAGTCCCGGTGGAGCGTTAGTGAGGTCAACACTGATGCTGGGGGATGAGGCCTGGCTCTGGTCATGTTCCCCCCCCAAAGCTGTTGGATGGGCTCGAGGTCAGGCATGTCCACATAGTTTTGGCCACATGGTGTATACAGCTATATTTACTCTATAAGCTCCAAAGCCTTAGAATGCACCCAAAGAGGGAGGTGAGTATGATGGCTGTCTGAAACTAAACCGTTAGTGATGGTTTCCACTGTCTATTGAGGTTTAATCCTCTAATGTGTATATTTACTGCATTATCCTGTCGTTGTGCTCATTAAATGAGTTCCCTTCCTGGACGTCTTTGAATCTGTCCTTAGGAAGGGAGAGGGGCGTCCCAGCTGGGCGTTGTTCGGTTGCGTCTCGGAGCTCAACGAGACGGCTCTGTTCAGGGAGAAGTTCCTGGACTGGACAGGAGGCCCGGAGGAAGCCGCTGCAGTGAGCGAGGAGACGCAGGTTCATCCTACAGTTCAACATTTATAAGAAAATTGTTGACTGATACCAGGAAGGGAAGTGATTTTTAGCTTCCATCTCTCCGCAGCCCGTCCCCGCCCCGTCTCCAGCTACAGGCGTCCTGAGCGCCTGCGACGCCAAGGCTCTGGTGTCGGGTCAGTGTCTGGGAGGAGACGGCGTGGGCCGTAACGTGCTGGCTGGGGTGGACGTCCAGAGGGGCCACGGGGTCATCGTGCTGGAGCGAGGGTGCCAGATGGAGCTGACCACGGTTGCTGTGGACACTTGGCACATCCAGGAGTTTGATGACAGCGAGATTCCCGTGGAGAGCACCGGGCAGCTTCACGAAGGAGACTCCTACGTCATCCGCTGGAAGTACAGCACCACCACTGTTGGTCAGTGACATCATCATCATCATTGCACGATACCCTACCGTCACACTCCTCCCTGTAGCTCATCCGGTTGTTTGTCAGTGTAATTTGATTGTAAATATCAATATTAATAGATTTTCTCTGCTGTAGAGAAGACAAGCAGCCCTGATGAATGTCGCAAAGAAAACACCGCCTTCTTCCTGTGGCGGGGCCGTCACTCCACGGTCAGCGGGCGGGACACCGCTGCGTTCCTGTCCATCGGGATGAACGACCATGAAGAGTCTCAGGTAAAGTCTTCAGACACATTTTTGGTTGAGTTAATTTACTTATAAATTGAATTCCTGATGACTAGTTTGGTGACTAAATGCAGTAGAAGGGTCACAAGCAAAATACACACTATGTGCTCAGCATATGTTACAGTTTAAGCAGAGGCACATTTTCATAATAATGCAGAGGAATGTTTTATTCATGTTAAATATTCATAATTCAGTATTATATAGGGGAAAGCAAGCTGGATTTCATCTATATTGTCCTTTCACATTATTCTTGCCTTTAAAAAAAAAAAAGTCCTTTCCCAAAAGTGGATTGAACAGCAGAACCAATTTTTGTAATAAACTTTTATTAAACAATGAAGTAGTGTGACTTACGGGATGTCGACTGTGGGTATTAGTCCGCCATTGAACATCTATTTCAGCCTCTTGTGCTTTGAAAGGACAAAGTCGCCCCAAACGATCGCGATTGGTTTAAAGAAACAGAGGCCAGAATAATACTTTCTTTAGCGCTGACACGGCACTGTGGAGATATTAATGCAGTAATAATACATTAAAGGGAACCATTCTTTCCTATGGGTACTTTCAATTTTCAGGATTTATTTATACTTTTACTATAATAAAGTGGAGATATTTTAAGGCTTATTTCAGTATTGAGTAATAGAAATCAGGACTATATGCCGACTGTTTCTGTTGACAGCCTGTCTGCTCGTTCTGTTTCTGAAGGTGGTGGTGCTTCAGGGAAAGGAGCCTCCCTGTTTCCTGCAGCTCTTCCAGGGAGGCCTGGTCGTCCACAAGGGAAAGCGAGAGGAGCCCTGGACTAATGCAGGTACCGCACAGGAAGGGCTTATTTCTGTCTTCCTGTATCCATTCTCCTTGTTTTGTTATTAGATTTTTTTTTTTTTTATGCACCGTGTCTGTTTGCTGTAGCAGAGTGGCGTCTGTTCAGTGTGCGGGGCGAGCTCCCGGAGGAAGGCTCCCTGCTGGAGGCGGACTGCTGCTGCGCAGGTCTCCGGTCCAGGGGCTCTGTCGTCCTGCTCAGCAGCCAGCAGGGGGCGCTGTATCTCTGGACCGGCTGCAAAGCTCCCAGCAGCTCCAGAGAGGTCAGCAAGAGGGCAGCGGAGCGGCTCACTCAAATGTGAGTCACATGCACCGGGTGGGCTTTCAAGCGGTCCTGTTTTTGGTTGAAATTTCCCAGCTTGTGAATGTGTGTGTGTTATGAGTTAGGTGTGCGCCCGAGTTGGGTCTCAGTAAAAGCATCCCTGTGGCGGTGCAGCTAGTGGAGGAAGGTTCAGAGCCTGCAGACTTCTGGACAGCCCTGGGGCAAATGGACAGGAAGGCCTACGACTGCATGCTGCAAGGTAGTCGGGCGGCTTCTTTCAACCTACGACTTTTCTTTCAGCTCTGTAAGCTTTCCATTATAGTAAAAAAAAAATCTATCTTCTGTCAGATCCAGGAAAGTATAACTTCACGCCTCGTCTCTTCCACATGAGCGCCTCCTCTGGGAGCTTCCAGGCCGAAGAGCTGCGGAGTCCAGCGCGGCTGCCGGGACTCGTGATGGCGGCACCGTTCGTCCAGGAGACTTTGTACTCCGTACCGCAGCCGGGTGAGACCACTGGACTCGCAGTACAGAAACACACTGATTACACCTTTACTTTGCTCTGTACCTCAAAAATAAACCTTATAGTCAAACTTAATTTGATCAATCTAATCCATGCCCACTCTGTCTATTATTAGATTAGACATTCCTTTATTAGTCCCACAGTGGGGACAGTTCAGGATCACAGCAGCAGGTTCACACTAGAGCATTAATAAAAGATCAAAACTAAACACAATAACAATACTAAAAGTAAAAACCTAAATATACAGAGGAAACAAAATATATACACATGGCAGTGACACAGTGTCCAGGAAAATAAAGTGCCTGTGACCAATGTCTGTCGTTGGTCCTCCAGCCTTGTTCCTGCTGGACAACCGTCTGGAGGTGTACCTGTGGCAGAGCGGTCGGCCCGAGCAGACGGAGAGCTCGGCGCCGGCCCGGAGCTGCTGGCACGCCGAGAGGAGGTGTGCCATGCAGACGGCACTGCAGTACTGCAAAGGTAGGAGGAAGATGCTCGGCGAGAAATGAAAGGGTGACTGATGTGTTTAACACATGTTTAAAAAAAATGATTTATTCTCTGTCCAAGAGATGAACCCAAGACGCCCGCCGCAGACCTACCTCATATTTGAGGGTTTAGAACCTCTCACCTTCACCAACGTGTTCCCCTGCTGGGAGAGGAGACCCGACACACGGGTACGAACACCACGCACTTCTATCTATGAATCTTTCTCATTTTGTAGTCTATATATATTTTTTTCAGCCTGATGTTGACAGCCATAGCCGACCCTCTCTCTCCCTGGGTGTGCTTGATGTGTGCGTCAGGTCGATGCGGGGCGGGGGAAGCTGACCTTGGTGCAGGACGCCCTGGCCCAGCTCATGAAGACCCAGTACCCTCTGGAGGAGCTGCTGCGGAGCCCGTTACCTGAAGGAGTGGACGCCCAGCGCCTGGAGCTCTACCTGTCGGATCAAGACTTCCAGGTAAACTGACGGAGCACGCTGCAGTGATTACCTTCAACCAGCAGGGGGCAGTGTTTGCCATATTTTGCCAATGAAAATAATTGCGCTAATGTTTATAATCTTATGATAAATCCTGAGAGGAAGTCTAAACTTCAACGTTTATATTTAATTACATGAATTGATTTTTTTTTTCTTCACATGGTTTCCTCTGTAAATAAATCACTGCAATTATCTTTCAGACTATTTTGGATATGAAGAGAGATGAATATGCTTCCCTCCCAGACTGGAAGCAAATTGATCTGAAGAAAAGCAAAGGGCTGCTTTGCTAGACAGCGAAAACAAATGGAGGCTGACTGGCAGCAGGGACTTCCTCTGAGAAGGGGAGATGGCGGTGGGTGTGTGGGGGGTGATCGGCATCGTGCTGCTGCACAAAGGACTGCTTACAAAGTTATAAAAAGAGGGAAGAAATTCACTTTTATTGATGTCAAACTAGAATGAGTGTGTGGATGCATTATCAGACGAGGATTTCTCTGTAGCTGTTGTTCAGAGCACAAAAAACAACACATTTTCCTATCAAATTTGTTTCTGTACAAATCAATGAAAGATAAAAAGGTGTGTGGGAGTGAAGGAAGGACATCGGTAACAGACTGTGGGATAAGGTTGAGAAAACAAAGAAGTGCATAAAAAAAAAGGCTGACCACTTTCTACAGGTCTCCTCCTCGATCGATGCCTCCTCCATCAGAACAGCTCAGGATGCATGCTCAAAGCTACCGAGTGTGTTTGACTCCGAAGTCTATGACGTGTGTGTTAGTCGTGTGTCACTGTGTTCATTTGTCTGCCTGCCTTGTGTGTACAAAGGTGTGTGTGCTGTGCACTTTGCAGCTTAAGCCCATGTGTTCAGTGTGGCTTTGTGGAGGCTAATGCTATATTAGGACTCTGGGGGTTCACTATTAGCTATGCGTGAGCGAGCAGGTAGACATGCTCCAATAACATCCCTCTGGCCCAAAACAACACGCTGATTCTGCTGCAGCTCAATCAACACCCTGTTCCACACGGCCTCGCATGACACGGCAATACGGAACGACCGACTGTCTCCCTCTCGTGTGTGTTTTCTGCTGATGGTGATGCACTTAAAACTGTCTCGGCACTTTGATATTTGTGTAATGTCCTTATTCTTGGACGACTGTAGATAGAAACAAGCTACAGTTGATTTGAAGTTTTAGTAAAAAACAAAATATATATATACTGTAAGAATTAAAGAACATGTGTTTCCTGACTGTCTGGTGCTGACTGACTCCCAGCCAATCATACGGGGAGGAACCAGACTTCTACAACCTTCACTAGCCTCTCGAGGCTGCACTTGAGCTAAATGCTAACATCAGGAAGCTCATGTTGAAAATGACTATGAAAACTGATCACCAGAGTTAGCGTGATTCACGCTGTGGGGAAAATGTATATTTGTGCTGATTTTTAAGGTAAATCTTGTCCTCACAATGATGGACCTGTTGATGGCACTTGAGGAAAGGGCAAGGGGTCACCAAAGTCAATAGGATTCATCCTCTGGGAACCATGAATGTCTGTGCTACTCCATCAGCTGATGACGTATCTCAGTGTGGACCAAAGTGGTCCTCCATCGATAACGGCCTCAATGCAGCAATCGGACAAAAGGGAATTTACTCAAATGGAAAATGAACTCTTCCTCTGCTGCTGATGTGGCTAAAACAACGGCCGTGCTGTGGTTACAGCTCCCAGACCGGTTGTTTCTAACAGTACGAGTATCTGATGGATGCTGGACCACATCCACAAGTCACGCTGACCTGACGTTATAAATAAGTCTGGTTGGTCTTCCACTGAGTTGGCGCCTCTTTGGGTTCATTGGCTAACTGGATGTTATTTTCCTCAGAATGGATAAGCTGACTAAGCCTCCATGTGACTAGTGCTGGCGAGATTGGATTTCGGCCCACCGCTGGGTGATGGCTCACCAGAGGGAATTTTTTTTTTCAAAAGCTCTTTCCCTTTGAGTAGAAAAAGAAAATGCAACATAAAAACCTCACCTGTATTTTGAATGTGTGACATCTATCTACTTTGTCGCTGTCGTGAATGCAGATCAACGCAGAGGCACTTTTTGGTAAGAATATGATAAAAGAAACAATTCCCAAGGTTTTTCTCTTTTTGCGTGCGAAGTAAAAAATAAGGGACGGAGTCAAGTCCCCGCATCCATCAGCGCAGCGTTCAGAGACGTCCTTGTTCGTGTGGACTGGATGAGGGGTTTGGTAAGTGTGCCCTTTCGACACCGTCTGGAAGAACATGTGCCTGCTAAGTGCCAACTGAGTACAGCAGCACATGGTCCGCGTGGACATATTGTACCTTGTGTCGGTATCTTTCTCCCTCTTAAGTGTCTAGATGGCCTGTTCTCTGTGTACGTCAGCTCCCAGGAGGCTTCGATGCGGTTCGGAGGCCAGCGCTGCCTCGCGCAAAACCACCATGTGACCTTCGGCCGCGTTGAGCGACTGGTCGATCCAGTCCATGCTGCCGGACATGTGACAGGCGTTGCGGGTGACCAGCACCAGGTGGCTGACCGAGAGAAGGAGAGCGGTGGCCCTGAAGAGAAATAAAAAGATAAAAGGGATTTGAATTATAGCAATTATTCCCAAAAAGCTTTCGAAATGAAGCAATAACTTAGAAGGGGTCTGTTGATCAGGAGAGCTGATGGTAGTCACAGCGCACAACGGATTGCATAAACTGTGTATTAAATTTGATCAAATGTTGAGTTGCTGTGACACTTGATATTTGTATTACTGTCACTATCTCTGCATGTATCAACGGTTAATACACTTTAGGTAAATCAAGTTGTGTGGTTGCTCCTCTCGGCTCTTTGGACGATCAGAGTCAAACAAAAAAAAGCTCCTCTGGGACAACAAAGGTGATTACCTGGCATCCAGGAGGATTGGATCCAGAGGAGGGTACATGGACCGGACCACGTCGTCCACCCTGCAAGAGACGTGACCGTGAGGTTAGGCTCGGTCAGTAGTGTCAGCGAGAGCTGTGTGTAGATCTTAAACTTTACCGAGGGCTGATGCGTTTGGCCACATTGATGATGTCACTCAGGCTGGCCGGTGCTTTGACCTTTGCCCCTGAGCCCATTGTCATGGCAACTAGCTTTTCAGTCAAAGTGTGGCAGATCTGTATGTAGAAGTGGTAAGTGTGTGAGAATCATCAGATAATACAGAATAAAAATAGACGAAATGCTCGAGTAAGAAGTGAAGTTACCTTCAGGATTGAGATGCAGTGAGAGACCAGACCACTGTGGGAACAGGAAATGACAGAATTATGAGGAAGTACGCAAATATTAAAAAAGTGATACACTTTAAGAGTAAAAGTCTTGCAATCAAAATGTTGAGAAAAAGTTACAAAAATATATACAAATACTGCAGAATTACCAATTTCACAAATAATAAAAATTCTCGACATTACATTAATCGATCCATTCGGGTGTAAATTGCTTTTTTATGTTTGAGCTGTTAAATCTTGGGCTTTATCTCAATGCGCATACATTCCTCATCTTAACATCCATTAATAGACCACATTTTATTTATTGATTATATTTTATACGATTAATCTAAATGCTCAAATTAACTTTAGTTATCAAATAAATGTAGTGCAATTAAGTACCATTTTACCCTGCACCAAGTATCTAAAAATGTTACTTAAGTAAAGTACTTGAGAAAATGTACTTAGTTATTTACTTAGTTAGTAGTATAGCATCAGGTCACGTAAACGTCTGAAACGTTAATCTAATGTCGCGCTATAACGGCAGCAGTAAGACGTACGAGGCGTCCTCGATCCAGTCCTCGTTCTCCAAGATGGCCTCGATGTGAGGGTTGGTGATGACCACGTCGTTCAGCTCCAGCTCCGACTGCTCACTCTGGGTCTCCATGGCCCCAATCAGATCCAACGTGGGTCTGTAAAACAGAACAGCGAAAGCAGAGGAAGCGAGGCTGGATTACCAACCACAGAGTCACAGTTCCATTATATTTAGATTGGCTGCGGTGAATTGATTGATTGCATCAGAAAAAGCAGTTTTAGTGGCGACAGGTTCAGTTGTTATCCTGTAGCCTAAAGGGGTCTAAAGGGGTCCAATGGATGTGTCCCGTGTGGTCTGCTGTGCTCTTTGTGCATTTGGAGGCAGCAGAGTACATACAGTATACACATTTTGTGGGATGTAGGAATTGATTAGAGTCTAATATGTCAAATGCTTTTCCTGGTAGGTTGTGAAAAACAACATTCAAGAGGATTTGTAACATTTCATTAGGAACAATTTAAAACTATACACGAAAAAAAGAAGAAGCTAGAAACCTTTGGTTGAACATTTAGTAACTCATCATAGTGTAAAGGGCATCAATAGAATGGAAAGACGATGCGAAAAATATCAACAAATATATAAATTGTTAATTAAATGAAATGAGAAGGGGGAGAAGTACATAAATGGAGCGTCCCCACAGGTTAGACATGAACTGTAGAGTCGCTGGTTCAGAGACCTCGTTGCATCTCTTTTTCTGGTTTCCTGCTGAACTATTATCACACTGACCCTTATTGTACAGTTGCAAACAGCTGTGCAGGGATGTGACAGGTGAGCTAAGACCAAAATAACCAATATTGTATCCATTGTACTACATTTTAGGAGCTTAAACTCTGATAGAAGTTACAACGCTGTCTGATACACACTTGGAGGATTCGTACTGATTCACTGACTTGGAGTTGAAGGGGTACAGCAGGTGGTGAGGATGGCAGTAGCGGTGTCTGCACACCGCCACCAGGGCGGCAAAGGAGGCCAGGAAAATGGTGGCCAACACCCCAATGGCCACGATCACCACTGTCTCCATGGCGACTCCGGCTCCCACAGCGGCTGCAGGCAGCAACTCGTTCAAGAGGAAAAAAGTCCAAATCGGGGTCGGCTGATTGTCCGAGGTCGATTACGGACGGCGGCTCATCTGTCGAGGAGAGTAATCGGTGGTTTCAGTCTGATTGGGCGACATCAAACCAGAGAAGAGTGAAATTATTTCGGTACATTTCCCTGATTTGGAGCCAATGGAGAGGAGAATACAGTCCAGTCAGTGTGTGGACTGTTTCTACATGTGGCACACCTTCAACTCAAATACTGCTGATCTTTATCGGAACAGCTTACACAAAAATCTGAAGTTGTTTACACTTCATGCAGCATAATGAGAACAGTATGTTTAATTTAAAGAATTTTTTTGTTTTGTTTTGTTGCTAAATCTAATTCGAGGAAACCAGAACAAACACTGTACCGATTCTATTGTATTTTAACAACCAGACAGTCAAAAACCTTAAAATCCTTGTGACGATTTCCTGTTGATTTGCCAACGAAACACATCAATAAACTTTCAAGAACTTTTAACCTCTTACCATCTGATGTTTTCAGTCCCGGCTGTAATTTTGGATTATCTGCAGTTTCATTTTGGTGCCATGTTCCCATATTTAGCCTTTCTGAGAGTGTAACGTGTACCTTCTCTCTGCTCAGTCAACCATTAACCCGTCCTGCCCCACCTGATCATCTGGGATGTGAGTAAACTCTCAGGAGGAAAGCTGTCATTGGCTAACCAGACGGCTCACGAGGTAAAGTAGAATATCATTCCTTTGTTTTTAGGCCTGCCATTTATAAAGCAGCGAGATGTCGTTTTGGGTGCCGTTACATGACCACAGGACAGCTGAACTTTCAACATTACAACATTGTAAATCTGCATTTTTTGCCTGGATGATTACGTGAAATTCTGCCGTGGAATGCAGTAATTCTTTAATCTGATTAATTTGTGTTACACTCGCCGTATCACACAGAGCTCTCTCCTGTCTCTGCTGCCTCAAAGCCCTTCTGACTCCCTTTTCTTTTCTAGAAATCCCTGTGCTCAAATAAAACACTCACAAAAGGCAAATGAAGCGACTAGAGGTATTTTAGTTCACAGAAAATGACTTATTTGGGGTGTGGGGGAGAATACCTAAAGCCTGAGCCCTAATGCTGATGTAAGTAAATTGTGGGAAGTAACCAAGAACATTTTCTCACTGCTTTTTACTTGAGTATTCTTTATAGTTCTGTTTTTACAATATTTAAGTGGAAGTATTGTACTTTTTACGCCACTACATTTATCTGTCAGCTTCAATAACTTTTCACAGCTTAATTTTACACACACAACTTATGATGAGCTTTTAAGATATGCTTCACCACATTTATCTGAAAGCTATTGAGTTACTGTGCATAGCAGTCAGACATAAAACCCCTTATGATCTGCTTAATGGTAGACAATCTGCTTGAAGAGATGTGCAATGTGGTGGAGATGAACTAAACCGGTGATGAATAACAACGTGTCCAACTTTATATCTCACCATGTCCATTATTCTCCCTGGACACAGACAGGCGCGCGCACAGTAACTCAAACGCACAATGAAGTTGTTCGCTTTATTTTAAAAATACAGACAGTATCGGCACTTTTACGTTTGACTAAGTCTGCTAAACACGTCTAAAGTTAACACTTTTCAATTGACTGAAGCACAAAGACAATTGGTTACTTACCGAAACATGTTTTCCTTGACGTTGGATTTCTTTTAGGAGACAGAATACTTTTCTCGCGGAGACGGCGCCGACATCTCCAAATGTGGGGCGTGAACGCGCACGGCTGAGCTGGAGCTGTCGGTGAGTGACTGATGATCGAACTTTCCTTCCTTTTCCGTATCAACCTTCCGGCGCGCGCGCGCACCCCTCTAGCTTTCTCTGCGCGTGGTAGTGGGTCGACGTGATTGATGTTGTAGCCGTGTGCTTTAAGCGCGCTCTCGCTTTGATGTTCCTTTCTGCTAAAGATACATTGTATACACAGTGTTATGAACCGACACGGACACACGCGCGGGTGTAGTTAACGCCAGGTGGCGTGCGCTAACCGCCATATTGTTTGCTTCTCAACGTGTGGCTGAAGGCGAAGACGTGAACGTTGTGACTTTGTGTTGTGTGTTGAAGCTCCACGTGGAGTAGCTGGCACATTCATTAGCACAGGGACGCTTAATGTGACGTGTAGCTGACTGATACTCCTCCTATCAGTGGGGGAAGAAGTCACGTTACACACGTGTGTTATAGGCCTACTTAAGTAAACAGAGCAAAACTGCTAAAAAAAACTAAATACACTTGAAGTATAAAAGTAAAATAACGTATTGGGCAGATTGGTCCCATTGAGCAATATACATATATTATTACACATTTATTATTGGCAGTGGGGGAAGAAGTACTTTGATATTTAAGTAACAATCATTCATTATAACCGAGAACTAAATAGACCGTGAGGTAAGCCAACTATATTGATCAAATAAATCCAAACTAAAGCTGTGAAAAGAAGTTCATGTGATCTGCTTGCCATGCAAGTGATGTTTCAATATATATCAACCTGATATTTGACCCTTTCAGAGCACGATGTCATCCGTCCACGGGGGGATGAGGTGCTGCTTCCCCTCACAAACATGCAGGAGGAATTCACAGAATATAACTTAAAACAGGTATGATGACACTTGCCTGTAGTTTGGTGCCTTTTCTCATACAATTTCCCCTGTGTGTTCCTATTTGCTGGAGCAGATCCACGCCTCCTGCAGAGATAATAATCCCCTGTCTGGATCCAGCATACAAGCGGGGTACCTCTGCGTGGAGCCTGCAGAAGCTGGTTAGTGTTTAAGCAGTCCTGCCAATCACTGCGATGCATCATATGTGCGTCTGTGCGGGGTTCTTTGAAGTTTTACTCGGCACAAGAATAGATCCCGGCGTTAAAAATGTATTTACCAACGTGAGCTTGGGTTAAGGACAGAGATATAGATTGTCAATTATGACCACAACCATTACGATGCATTATTTCTGTATTTACTGCTCACACAGGCATCCACCACGCCTGAGGACAGTTAGTAATCATTATCCCCATGTCACTGTTCTCCAACATCTCTATCTTTAAAAAAGAAAACCCTGTAATGAGTCTCTACTACTGGACTCTGCTCACCCGTGTAGTTCTTATTGTTCTTACCGTTGCTGTAGCACCAGTTAACCAGCAGCTTATCCCACGGCTGCATCGAGCGGCAGCAGAGCGAGTCAGCTGGTAACAGTCGATACCTCCTGAGAGTGGACCTGTCGGGCTGTAATTGAACTATTAACTGTCCTTGATGCTGCGGAGGTGGCTGTCAGGAGAAAAGGAGCTGTGAGGAATGTCTCTACGTTATTTAGTACACAGTTGAATCCGTCGATTGTTTTGTTTTTCTTTCATTCACCAGGTTGTATGAATTAGAAACCCAAATCAGCCAAAAACAAAGGCAGTGAAAGCTTTTTCAAAGTGTTTTTTCCACGGTTAGGTCCTCTGACACACAGGATGGGACGCGTTTGACACTTTTGGCCGCATCAATTGTTTGAACCATCCAGCAACTGTGAGGATTTGATAATGAGCATGAATGAACAGCTAAGACTGTTGGGAAATGCAAAGGAAAAACATTAAAAAAACATATAATCCCCAAAGCTCTCACTCTATAATATTAGACAGAGTAAATAAACAAACAAGACGAGAATAGACCACTTCTTCATGATGCTGTTGCACCTTCTTTTTTTTTAAATAAGATATATTACCATTATACAGTGTATTATATCTATAGACAATGTATTACAAGTAAATAAAAGCAACCACTTTTCATGACATCAATAAAAGTTTCTATTTAAATTGAGAAATAAATTGTCAGATTTATCAAATATCGGTTGCAGCTGTAATATGACATGCACAATTACCACAAAAAAACTATCACGACATACTCTTTCCGTAATGTAGTGTTCCAATAAACATTGACATAAATAAGGAAGAGGGCAGTTGTCCTCTGGTTGTGGAAACAGGAGCTTTCTTAAATTACCTATTGAGTCTGTTGTTTCACTGCATGTTTCCAGAAGCAGCCATTAGGATGTCCACATGTTTGCCCACCGGCTATAATTGAAGCCGGTGGGTTGCATCGTAACAGAAATGTCCACATGTTATCTCCTCCAGAAACGATGAAACTGCTGAGCCAGCGTGGTTTCCCCAACATCTCCTCTTTATTTCATTCCCCATTATTCCAGACATGCTCCTCACATCATGGATGGATTCGTGGCAGACGGAGGTCGTTCATATCTGTTCTTTGCTCTGAAACTCTAAACAGAAATGAAACTGAACAAATATTTGTGCTTAGTTATTGGAATTTGTATCGTTGTCGATTTGGACCGTCTACCTCTCATGACTGATCAATGTGGAGGGTGGAAGTGGGTTTGTTTTCAGTCTCAGGGGCCTTTCATGGCATCTGTGGCCTTGTTATGCAGTCGAGGACTTTACACATACAAGTGTGTGTGAAGGGAGTGGGTGGGGTGGGTTGGGGGGACTTTCTTTAACAGATGGCTGAAAGTGGCCTTCGAGAAGCTGGAGATCTGGAGCAGCACTCTGATGATTTATACATTTCATGCCGTCTCTTGATCAGAAAGAGTGGGAATCATTCTTCCCCGTCGGTACTCGACTGCGGTCTTTGGGTTCGATGCCGTTGAAAGAGATGCAGGCGACGCCAATGCACCTCCCTCAGCCTGACAGGTGTGGTCGTTTAACCCTTGTGTTGCCTTCGGGTCATTTTGACCCGATTCAATATTTAACCCTCCTGTCGCCTTCGGGTCAATTTGACCCGATTCAATGTTTAATGTCGGTGTTCTTTGGGGTCAATTTGACCCCAGGCTGTTTTTCACTGTGTCAAACATATAAGAAATATCAACTTTTTTTATATATTTAAAGGGCTATTTAAGTAGTCAACAAACAAACAAAGTACCTCACACTTAAACTTGGAAAACAATATTAATTCTAATAATTTTCTGGAGATTTTAATAGCTGGGGTCATATTGACCTCAACGGTAAAATATGTTAGTAAATATAAAGGTAACAGGAGGGTTAAACATTGAATCGGGTCATATTGACCCGAAGGCGACAGGAGGGTGAAACATTGAATTGGGTCAAATTGACCCGAAGGCAACACAAGGGTTAAGTGGGAAAAAATCAATCAACTTTAGAAATGTCTTGCTGTGTTATTTCACATTATTGTGATAACTTGTGATTAAATGCAGTGTCTTTATAAACGGCTTTATACATATTAAAGCGATGAATTTAGCTTCCAGATGTAATACATTTTTTTCGTTGTTGTTATCTCTCAGGCTTTACTTCCACCGAGACAGAGACTGAATAACATTTAGTTGAAAATAGAAATGTAGCATGTGTTTTCATCTCTTCCAACAATATATTGGAAAAATATTACCAGCTAGTCTTCAGAGAGAATTGTTGCCGGAGCCCATGTACCCCCTATTGTATTCTCTATGCCCATCCTATGGGGGTTTTGCGGGGGTGGTAATGCTTGCCAGATTTGAGGGAGAAAAAATATGTTTTGTTTTCTCAGCACTCAGCTGGAGGCAAACCATGACAACACCATCTGTATCAGAAATGCTGGAACAGAGACAACCCATGCATGTTGGTAAAGAGGCATTACTGTAAAAGATGTGGTCCAAGCCAAAGATAAGGAAACCCTAATAAACACAAACAGGTATAAGAAATCTATGTTTGATTTTGATTTTGGTTTGTTTTAGTTCTCAGAAGCCACCTCCAGCACCTGAAGTGAGAGTAGTATCTGAGAGCAGTTCCCTTGTAGCTCGTTACCGTGTTTTGATTTGTGTCGTGTGCATGAGGATCATCACCTCTCCGCTTTGTGTTTTACACTTACAGTTTGTCAACTTGTGATTTGTAACAAAACTATTTTACGCAACTGCATTAAGGTTGAATTGCACTTCTAGACTCAGCATGGCTGCCACAAATGGCTGCATTTTGTGAACCAATTTCTTAATTTAATGAGAAACGCTTCCAGTGGAGTGTGCTGCAGAATGTGACTGTTGGGCTCTCTCAGCCTGCAGCCGCTGGGACCTGGATCTATAGTCACATCAGACATGGCAGAAATAGAGGGATAGATGAAGTGCACAATGTCTGGCAGAAGAGTGGGAGTTCTTAACAAGTTCTCGAAATATTTAAATAAATACTTGCCAAGTCTTTTGGGACCCTACAAATTATGTTTAAATAACCCACATTTTTAAATGTGGTGTATTGTCCTTAAAATGTCTTGTTTTGATCACAAGAGTAACAATTACTCTAAATGTTTTAATTCGATTTACCATATTTGGAATAGCACCCCACATTTCGCCAGTTTCAATTATTCCAAAATGAGTTAAGGAACTTCTGTCTTTGTAATCTTCTCTCGATAAAACATTGTGACTGCATTGTAGAGCTTTACCTGGTGCAGAGGAGAGGGGAGGACATTATGAGATCTCTCTGACGCACAGTGTATCTGATGAATATGTATCCGATGGCCGTCGTGATTCATTCACATATTCTCTTCATTGTGAGTTTTCTGCTTGTGGCAACAATACAGCGAGCAGAATAGCTTTATATGGTGATAACTTTAAGTAGCCCATGACTGAATTACTGGTATATACTGTATTTCATAAATGGATGAGTCTGAATAGCCAGTGAATACACTTTTATCTTATAAAGTATGCATTTATTGACGCTGTTTCATAAAACCTGTTATGCTCATAAGGTTCTCTGGCTTTTTAATGTTTTGAAAAGCCAATATTTCTGTGAAGAGCGGCTTAAAAGTCTCTTGACTTTCAGAAAAAGGTCTAAAAAAAGAAGAAAAAAAACGAAAAAAGAATGAACCCAGCTTTACTCGAGGGACCGACACTCCTTGTGGCTCCAAAGGCTTACATGACTTCCTATTTTATATGCAGCTGAGCAAAAATAGCTGGAAGCTTTCCGTTACTCAGAACAATACAGTGGTGCTGGGTAAGTTTGGGCACCAGTGGAGCGAAGGACAAATAAACGTCCTTGAGAATCAAAGAATCCAGCAAGCTTTTTGCCCAATTGCTCTGCTTTCCTTATTTTGCTCTCATCTCTTCAGTGACTCTGACGTCGCAGCTCGGCAGTCGAACAGAAAGATAGCAAACATTTTCCGTCTGTTGCTCTTGCAGCAGATTAAAGGACGTTGTTAGCTAGAGCAATACAGAAAATGAGATTTGTCATGTTTTATAAGATTACAGTTTAGTGAAAGTGGGATTATACTCCCCTAAAATGTTATCAGATCTAGAAATTAAGTATACAGACGTATTTGGAGTGACAGTCCATGTGTGTGATGTTTTATACACCCCCAATCTTTCTGCACAGTATAAAAAATATAAATTTATTGGAACTTATTCGCTTTTAATTGATAATGTGTGGCAAAGAACTTGTTCCTTTTTGATCGAGCTGATGCTCTTTCACTGGTTGACCGGCGTGGTCATAGTACCGTAATTAATTACTAAGGGAATTTCCTTGTCGGAGTCGGTTCCTTGGATTTCGCCCCAGAACACGTCCCTGTAGACTTTATGAGACTCACGGGCGCTCATAGCTACATGATCATGGGCGCTTACTGTGAGCCAGAGACTTCTGGGTCGAGACCAAGTGACCACAGCTCTGGAATATCCTACTTATTCTTTTTATTTAAAAAAATTAGGGACATTTTTAAAAATTTGAGTTCAGTCACCCTGAAAATGCGCCGTCATCGGAGCCCTTGGCTGTTCTGAGCCGGTTGTTCCACCTCTGCTTTGTTCCTTCTGAGTTCACACGAGTAGGCCGGCTTGCAGGCAGAAGTCATTTTATAATGTTAACAAACGGAGACAACATCCTTCCACGGTTTTGAACCGTTAGCACATTGTTACGAGTCCTCGGTACTTTGTGTTTCCGCTGCTCCAGAAGTTTTCTTTGACCCTCTTGTTGGACAGAGTGGTTTACCTGGAAAATGACAGATGACGAGTAAACCCTCCTCTGTTGGTCTTCTGACTGTAACCCTCCATCCACCAATCATTGTTGCTGATGTAGCCTGTGTTTTATGTTCCTC
The DNA here is from genome assembly GCF_029220125.1 of Pseudoliparis swirei. Classification (NCBI taxonomy): domain Eukaryota; kingdom Metazoa; phylum Chordata; class Actinopteri; order Perciformes; family Liparidae; genus Pseudoliparis; species Pseudoliparis swirei. Next base: position 15,192,657 of record NC_079410.1, on the reverse strand, counting down.
CCAACATTTCTATTTTAATCTAATTTAATTTCAGGGATTACTCACTTCTCGGTTTCTTTTCTTCTTAAATTGCCAGATCCATTGCCGCTGTGAAGCTTTTCATAGAGGAAGGGTGGAGAGGATGGAATATTTTTTTCATTTAGCATCTTCCTGATAGTCATGTTTTATGGGCCATCTTCTGGTTTGCTCCTTGTCGTGTGTTTCTTGTCTGTTGTGTCTATTTTTAGTCCGTATGACTTGTTGGTGGCAAATGAGTTCCCCCATTGGGGATTAATAAAGTTTTCCACTCCAACACAACACAGAGAGTTGACACCCTTTTAAAAAAACTAGTTCCTGTGATCCAGATGTTTCTTGAGTGGAGTAATGATAACTTCAATTTAGACAATGTAAAAGGTCAAGGGTTAAACATGTCAAATGCAAAAGCAGTTGTAAAACATCAAAGTTAGCTAGATAAGCACATTGTTTATGTCAAATCAGGGGGGGGGGGGGGGGGCTGTGTACAACCATTTCTGTAATAAACAATCCAACAATAACGCTCCCTTCACACTTGGAATGGTCAATCATGAGGTGAGAAAGGAGTCTCTTCTTTTCATTTGTTCCACCATTATTTCTGTCACTTTTAGTGAACAACAATAACACAACGAAAGTCCTCCTGGAAATGATCGTCTGAAAATGTGTGCAATTATTCCCATATTTACACAATATTGTGTGTGTCCCTGACGTTTCACTCCCTCTTCCACTGAAATCGTTTGGACAACAACAAAGTATTTTTTCAGCCGAGCACATTCCCCTTTAGAAAAATGACCCTGTGTTTGGTATTTATGCAGGTAAACTAGTTAAAAAGCCGGCTGACATTTTGGGATGTCATATTTGATAAATGGTTAAAATAAGTATTTTACTTTTGTATTTTTGTATTCATGTTTTGACCAGAGTTTTTGGAAAATCTAAATGTTCCTGTGCCGCTTGTCTCTTGAGATTTACCTCTTAAACCACATTTAGTGTCTGCTTTGGGAGTCGTTCTGTCCCCCACTAAAACTATGGCGGCACAATTAATCAAAAGTTTTGCGAAATGGCAATATAGCCCACTGCAATTCTCAAAATACAAGATGTGCCATATTTGGTAATAAAGAGTGAGAGTTGTGATGGGGCACCTCGCGCTCGTTGGAAAATCAGGACTGGATACGATGAATCAAGTTTAACAGTATTTAATGGCAAGGAGTATAAACGAAAGTTTAACAAATAATCCAAAGCTCACGATCGTGGGTTCCGTGGTGATGTAAGGCTCCGTAGGTACAATGTTCCAAGGAAACAAGTGTTCTACCTAACCAGCATCAGAACGAAAGGGACGAGTCCCCCAGTACATCGTGTTTTAGTTGCACATCAACCAATCACCTATTCTCACAGGTTAGTCCAACCCTTAACCCCTTCTCGTTGGTTCCAAGTCCCGCTAGAACAATGAGGGATCGAATGTCATGATCCCCCGGTCAAAACGTCATTTCCGGTCAAGTATTTTCACAATAAAAGTCCCGTCTACCATTGTCTGCATTAAAGTCACCTTCACAATAAAAGTCCCGTCAATTATTGTCTGATATAAAGTCACTTTCACGGGCTTCAACCGGCTCCAACAGTTCTGAAATTCTAAACTAACATTCACTCCATGCACATACATAACATTACTTCTTGCCATCGACATATGCATAGAGTAGACATTACCCCTATGCTTCATAACACATTTAACAACAATATCAATATTCTCCCTAATATTTCCCGTTATAATATCTTTCTATATGTATTAATTTAAAGCATAGACTTCTCTGTACATGTGCAATATCAAAATAAACTATTACAACCTAACAGTAACAAAAGGAAACATTTAGTCAAAATACCATTTTGAATGAAGAGATGAGAGGCCTGCACATATAAAAAGTGTCATTCCTTCTAATATGGCAAATCTTAAATAATAACTACAACCCTAACATTAATAATATGCATATTCATTAAAGCAAGTTAAAATAATCACACTTAGATATTTTATTCCAAATCGTTCAGCCCAAACTCAAACTGCCATCTGCTTAGTGAGAGAAGAAGATGCTGAAGATGTTGCACAACAACTCCCCCCTCTCCCTCCCACTGTGTGTATACCATCAATGTCTCCATTAAGCCGTGTGTGTGTGTGTGTGTGTGGGACCTTCATTAAAACACTTGCGTGACGTTGTGTAATGGCACTGATGGTCAATTCCAGTCAGCTATGTGTCTGATGAGGATTTCTCTCCACAGTAACCTCTGTGTTGTGTAGAATGATTAAAATCAATGATGGTCCATGACCACTGTGGCAGTGCTCTGATTGACCAGCTACCACATCTCCTAATCAACCATGTAGGGTCAGTCAGTGCTGCGTAGAGGACACACTGCCACCATATACACCCTCTAATCCCCTCAGTGGGACTATATTACTCGAGAGACCTGCCTCGGACATATTGCTCTTCTCCTGGTCGGCTGAGGTGAACGGCTGCTCGACGAGACGCCCGGCTGGAAGCCGTGTGTGTAGCGAGGCTTTGCTCCGCAGCGCTGATGAAATCCACTCTGTGCCCTATTGATCTGGCCTGCGGTTTGATCGATGCTGTCTTTAAAAATTCATTAGTTTTAGGCATGTGGGAGCTGCAGGGCGGCAGGCGCTCCTGTAGGGCGCATTTGTCTATGTTTACAGAACCAGGAACGTTCAGTCAGCAGCAGGAGAAGAGGCCCGGCAGGGCCACCCAGGGCCCAATGAGTCACATTGTCACTCAGGCACACACACACACACACACAGTCCCACACGGGGAGAAAGGAAGTGAATGTTGCATGTTTTCATGCACCTACATATCCATCGTTGGTTATTATTTATTGCCTAGGGTGAAGCACCTCATCCTTCGCTGTGTAGTTAGAAGGTCTCTTGTTCTGCAGCTGGAGCACTACAAACATTTCTGAATTTTAAGCAGCTGTGGCTTCAGAGTTGTAGCAGGCCGAATGGAGGCAGGTCCAGTCCGTATTTAATGATGAAGAACGGGTCAGCAGGATGGAGCTCTCACAGCGAGGCCAAGCGAGGTGCGGAGGATGAACGAGCCCAAATAGCTCCGAGGAAGGAAGAAAGAAATTAACGGCAACTATAGAATAAAACGATGTGAGACCGGCATAAGGAAGTAAATTGGGAAGCCGCCTAATCATCCGGCTGCTGTAATCGTACTCGTAGCCAGCATCACGCTGAAACCCTACACCCACTCGGCTCCCGCCGCAGACAAATGCCCACAACTTTCTCACTTCCACATGAAAGCAGAGACTGAACAGAAGGCGATCCCCGCAGTCTGCGCTCGCTGCTCCCCCGCAGTGGATTCTGGGTCAGGTTGTACTCGCCTGCAGAGCAGCGGGAAAGCCTCGGATGCCAAGACATGAGACGCTACTCGGCTGCCGGCGTTTCGCTGCCGGGAAATGAGAATTTGCCTCTGCCCCGAGCTCGCATCACCCCTGCTCCTCGCCCACTCCCACGGTGGAGTGGGCACAAGTTCAGACACACCGTGCCACTCTGGCTTTTGTCAGCGCAGACCGAAGCCCACGCTTTCGTTCGCCGTTCGTTTGTGGCGGTATGAGTGATGTTTGATGGTATGTCAAAGAGGGTGTGCAGTTATTCATTTGCATATCGCAAGTGGTTTAGATGACGGATGTGCGCGCATACGGGACAGTCCTTCCCTAGCTAACGTCATCAAAAAACTGTTTTCATCCTCATGACTCAGTTGAATAAAATAACACTTCTTTGTGGCTGCAGCCTGTCCTGTGTGTTCTCACTCAAGAGGCGTGTGTGAGAACACACAGGACAGCGACGACTTCTCTCCTGTGAGGACGTGAACGTACGCGTCATCCTCTGAAAGGTGGGACAGGCGTCCTCGGGGAGAATGCGTCCGTACGGCGGACATGTTGGATGTTTGTGGCTTTCGTCTTGTGCGCGTCTACGGTGGAATAATGAGATCTGTGGCGCTAGTTTGTGGCTGGAATCTCACTTTATTCTACCGTGAGCGCCGATTCACTTTCCTGCTTATTAGATGTAAGACTGGATATTTACCGTCGTAGCTGTCTCCGGTCACTGACGTCTCGCTGACAGAAAAGCTTGAAATAAATAAAAGTAGGCTACTAACATTGTTCACGATTTGAACTCATATCTTTTACGTTGAACGGACATGATCGATTAGGAAATCAGAATATCTACTTATTCATTTGGTGTTTTAAACGGTGTATTCTAAGTTATAGTCTAAATTGGAAATACTAAAAAGAAGAAGAATGCAGCGTTTACACCCCGTTGCAGTGTCTCAGGGTGGAGTGTGGATGTTTGGTTATGACTGACATCCTTCTGATTGGTAATTCAGATTTCTTAAAAGGCTCATTACTGTTCAGCACTATATACATATTGTGTCCGCAAGACACCGCAGGTTAATATCCATCAATAAGTAGTGATGCACTGATACTGTTATCGTAGATACGGCCAATACTTATTAAAACAATTGGATCATGTATCGGTGACAATGTGCCCAATCTATTTAATTAAATTCTATCAGGGCTCCAGAGTGCAATCAAATCTGTATCGCCTGACATTTAGCAGATCTTTGTGTGTGTGTGTGAGTGTGTGAGAGAGTGAGAGAGAAAAAAAGAGAGAAACCACTCCCTGTATTCCTAATCGAGCGACCTTAAAACATCCAAGTCGCTCACACTTGACACCCACATTGATGATCAATATTGGTATCGGCCCATAACCAAAGCCCAGGTGTCAGGATCGGTCTGTTCGGTGCATCTCTTCCCACAGAATTAGTGTTTCGAAGCAGTTTCTACAGATGTATCCAAAAATATACAGTTGCATTATCGTAGTTTACAGGAAGGAGAATTCAGGCTTCAGTTATTGATCACTATGGAGCAATGTTTTTACGAGTGTGCCCATGTTTCTGTTTGTCGTGTGCACAAATGTGAGCATGCAGGCAATGAGATACACGCCGATACACACACGATAGAAATGTATCAAGAATGGGAGGAAAGAAGAAAGCAAGCTAGCAAACCTGGAAGTTAACAATTTAGGAAAAATAAAAATCGACTTTGCAAATGTATTATGAAGAGGGAAGTGACTGGATGTAAAAACAGATGTACTACGTGTAAAATATACTTTGTTTTAAGTAAATGTACTGCATTAAAAATGTTGTAAAAGTAAAAGTCTGTTAGTATTACCAGCAAAATACAGTATATTGTACTAAAAGTAAAAGTTATCCTAATGCACAATGGCCTGTTTCTAAACTATATATTGGTATACTGTGCGTATGGATTACTGTATTATTAGTTTTTACGCTTTAAGATGTAAGCTGTATTTTAAGATTGGAGCTGGATGAGTTTAACTTGACCTCAACAACAAACTGGTACGACGTTTAGTCTAATAAATCCTATGCACATGTTGGTCATGTGGTTTGTTTGTATGTTACATGGTGATTGCATGGCATTCTTTCCCCTTTGTATATAAAACGAATGACGCAAAGGCATTTGCATCTTTGATCTCTGTGTTCTCCCCTTGTGGCTTTTTGTTGCATAAGACACATTTGCTTCAGTAGTTTTAGGAGTTTGATGACACATGTAAAAGAGATGCTTGGCCGAATGCAGACGAGGGCGGATGTTTTATTTGTCTGGAGTTTTTGCTCATTGATTTCCAGAGAAACTAATGAAGGCTGGAGCACAGAGGTGATTAGCTCACAGCATCACATGCGTCTTGTCTCTTTGTTTTTAAAAGCAGGATAAAAGGACTGTAGTGTTTATATTCACATATTTATTCCCTCTGCATTTCATGAACTGTCTACTAAATACATGTTTTAATAGTACCCAACCTTTCCAAAATTAAACAAATGCAATAAATCCTTGAGTGGTTGAACCATTTGTTTGCTTATTCTGCTTCTAAAGATTGTGACCAAAGACACCCAAATTAATGATGCTTCGCCTCCAGACCCTCAAGCGACCCCCACCTTGTTTATTGCATGAATTGTTGTTTATTGGCAATGAAAATGCTCCATATTAAGCCCATTTACGTAAAGGTGAAAGTGTATGTATTAGTGTATGTGTCACAGTTCAGCTCCACACCCTCACTCTAGTTTTAAGCCACTCCCGCCTCGTCAGTCTAACTCCCTTCACCTGTTCACTCAGCTGCCTCTGATCACTAATCAAGTCTCTATTTCACTCTTCCAAACACACCTTGCCAGATAGTTCTTTGTTTTTTTTATGCCAGACTTTCCAGCACTTGTTCACAGACCGATCTCCTGTTGCCGACCCTGCCTGTCCCTGTCCCTGTCCCTGTCCCTGTTTAACCCGCTAGTCCGACTCCCGGTGAACCTACCAGCCTTCTGTTTGATCGCTAATCCGCCTGCTGCTTCCGGAGCTTTATATAAAAGGTCAAAGATCTCTGGAGTTTTGTGATTGCATTTGTTTCTAGATATGAATCGTTACATGATCACCTGAATCAAATTGTTTCCGTTATCTTAGAATTTGCCCCTTCGTATATCTACATAGGGAGCTGGTCCTCTTCTCGAGTCAGCCATGTTGCCGTGGTTACTGTAGCCGACACTGGCTCCAGAGAGGGCCTTTCTTCTTTTTATGTTCTCCCTGCTGACCCACCAGTGCCTCCATGGCACTGCCCCCCTCTACCTTAAAGAACTCATCACCCCCCAATCCTCCACTGGCCAACCTCCTCCAGCCTCGGAGGACAAGGCTCAACCATGGACCCGCGCCTTCTGTACAGCTGCTCCCAGTCTGTGAATGCTCTCCCGACCATTTAAGGCCTGAAAACCTATCTTTTTAGAAAAGCGTTTGATTGACTACTTTTTAAACTCTAAAGTCATTTATGTTTGGTTTTATTTTATTTATTTTAATTCTTCTCCTTTGTTTGTTTTTAGTTTTTCCCCTTTTTGAGATCCTTCGTTGGATGTAAAGTGCGTTATAAATTAAATTTATTATTATTATTATTATTATGTTACCTGAAGACCACGGGAGTTCTCCGACACACTTGGAAAGGGAGTGAGGGAGTGTTGAGTCGGTTACCAATTCGCAACCTCACCACCATTCAGTAAAAGGGCATATGCATTAGCAGCTACATATGTTAATATGTTACTCATTATGCAAAATCACAGCTCTGTTATATTTACCATATATTATTGGACAATGATGGTGGTTACATTTTGTTTATACTGCTAAATAGTTTAATCTGAAAATACATCATGTTTTAGAAGCTGACCATATGTTTAAAATCGTGTAAAATCTGAATCCAACTATGGCTGTTAAATAGGTGTATTGGTATAAAAAGTACAATTTCCTACAATTTAGTAACAGATGTAGAAATTAGCATACTGTTAACTAAAACTACTCAAGTGCCAATACCTCAACATTTTACTTAAGTACAGTACTTGAGTACAATTGCATTTCACCACTGTGATGGAAATATCAGGTGCATGTTTTTTAACAATGTAGTTTATCACAGTGATAGAAAGAATATTGCCCCGTACACGTTTTAATATGTGTCCGTGCACGTCATTGAGTATGTCGTGTCCATGCTGTGTTTGTGTGCATGGCCATGGCTCAGACAGAGAGGCGGGTGGGCTAGTGGAGAGACCATGCCCTGATAAACCACATCGGTTCTAGAGCGGTGAGCTTGATGCCTGAACTGAAGCGTAAACAAGAGTTGAGGGAGGAAGAGCTCACCAACCGAGGAGAGAAGGGAGGTGGGAAATTGAGACTTACACTCTTTCTTTTCCTCTTTTTCCTCTTCTCTCCTCTTCTCTTTGTGACCCGTTGTCTCTTTGCAGACAGGAAGCTACTGTAACTACCTTAAAGGAGTCTACTTTAGTAAATCCATCTCTTTATACAGAGAAGTACCTGGGGTGACATGTGGAGCATTAGAGATCATTACATAACTCCTGTTCTTATATCACCCAATGAGTGGACACAAGTGAAACATAAAATCAACTGAGTATGTATTTCTGTGTGATGTCCTTTTTTCTCTCTTCCCTCTTTCCAATATATAATCCCCCACTAAATTATAGACTTGTTGTGAACTCCATGTGACTCTTGTATATGCATTAGACACCCCACTGACATATTTACAGCAGCGGCACTTCAATCTTACACCTGTTTAATGATGCTGCCTCAAGGCTCCACAGGGACACCATTTAATATCATCGTTGAAGTTGCCACCAGAGTTTCAGGTACATATTCTTGGCACGTTGTTGTCCTCTGTGGCTCGGTATGTGGCAGAGGCTGGTGTTAAACACCATGGCTTCATTACCATATGTACGATTGTAAAGCCCTCTGAGGCAAATTTGTGATTGTTGCGCTATATAAAATAAACTGAATTGAATTGAACACCTACTTTTCCCGAATTGCCCGCCTGTGGTGTCACATTAATTGTAAAGCAAACACTTGTCAGTCTAAATGATGGTTTGACAATAATAATCGTTTTGACAAATAAAGAGAGTTGGATGGAGTTCATGGATGGAAGAGGGGGCACTGTGCCCGAGGCTTTTGCAGACCTATGAGAGTTGAATGTGGCTGAACCCTCTAATGGCGCTGCCGTGCATTGCATTTCTGATCAGGCTGCAGACAAAGAAGCAGTGCTTACTGTGCTTACTGCTGGTGACTATTTTTTTGGAGCAATCATTTGGTCTATTAAACATCAGAAGTTAGATTCGCAGAAGCCGAGGTGATGTCATTGTTTTCTTCGACACTCCAAACCCCAAAAATACTCTCATAATGATAACATACACATAAAGCAGCAATTCCTCAAACTGGAGAAGCTGAAACTGGAAACATGTTTGGATTTTCTGCTTGAAAAATGACTCAGTAATAGTAATTTTCTGTTAGCTGAGTCATCAATTAATTGTTTCAGCTTTCCCAGCAATACACGTAGGCGTGAGAAAGAAGTCACGTCTTGTTGCTTTCCAATCAGGTTTTAAGATTTGACCCATAATGTGTTGGTATTTACTTTGTATATTCAGCTCAAATCTGACCTTGACAGAGTGGAGGCTGAATATAATTTCCCTGTTTAGGAATCATGCATATTGCTGTGACCTCCCTCCATAAAGTGAACTGTATTAGTGAGGTTGTGTGGGATGCATTCAGATAATCTATTTTTTTACCCAAACTCATCTGTGTCTCTCAGGTTTAGGAAGTTCTTGGTGGGAAGGCTGCGCAGTGAAAAAGCACGACATGTCGCCATAGAGGCAGCGGAGATGTTCTGAAAGAAACCTCTTTGCATCACCCAACATCCAGAGTCTCACACGAAGGAGATGAACACTGAACAATCATGTTGCAAATCAGTGAAATCCACTCAAATTGAAAATTTAATAATTCTGTGTGGGAGTTTAATTCAATTCAGTTTGTTTTATACCGCCCAAAATTACAATTAAAATGTAGGGCAGTGACAGCCTAACGGGGCAGGAAGTGGGCATTTTACATCCCTGTCCCAATAGTGTGGCAGATGGTTTGATCCGATCACAAGATGGTTTCTAGTCTATTAGTTTATTTTTTATTATAAACTCATATTTGATCCTCTGTTCACTTAGTGTTTGGTCATTTGAATTATTATCTTCATAATGTGTAGATGTATGGCTACAGGCTTGTTCATATTAAGGTTTTTTATTGAGACTCACATTGTACATTTCAAGAAACTCTTCTTCGAGTTTGGATAAAGTTACAGTCTTGTCTTGGAAAATATTGATAATCAGTCTTCTGTTTTCTTGATAGAATATCAAGGTCTGAAAGGTTGTTTACTCAGATGCAGCACATATTATCCATCTGGTGCAGTTGCATAAATACACTCTCTTGCTGCTATTTAGTCATGTAATTTTTGGGACACTACAACGGTAAATATAAAACGTCCTTGTATTTGGATCACTGTTGATTTAATGGAAAATAGTAATAATATCAAGTAGCCATTGATTAGATTTGACTTTTTTGATTAAAGTCAAGAAGATTGACAGAATCAGAACAACAAAAGATCCTGTTAGTCTTTCTTCACCTTTTAGACCTCCTCTGCATCACTGAAGAGGTCTAAAATGATTTTGCAGAAACATTATTTTCAGAATAAGCATAATGTGCGGACTAACATTTTCAACAGAGTTACATAATGCGTTGCTATTTACTTTGTATATTCAGCTCAACATCTGACCTTGACAGAGTGGAGGCTGCATATATTTCCCTGTATGGGAATCATGCATATTGCTGTGACCTCCCTCCATACAGTGAACTGAATTAGTGAGGTCGTGTGGGATGCATTCAGTCAACCTATTTCCTGAGAAGGAAATGCGGTGGCTGCTCATGTCGGTGTATACTGTCTTTGGGGAAATATAACACCTTGGATAATTCATATTTATCCGAGCACACGTGAGGACGTTTCCGACAGACAGACAGACAGGCAGGCGAGGCTGTTTCCTCTGAGGACGGCCATTAATCCGGACGTTTACCTCCACGCTGCTTGAACCCATCGGATGTCATTTGTATATGAACGCACTTCCTCATGACAATTATCTGACCTTTGGCAGCAGCACACATGTCGACTGCAGTTTACCTCTGCTGCTCTGTGTGCAGAGAGAAAAGAGGGAAAGGCGTTCACAGAAACCGTGCACTGTACATACAAAGAAAATGCATCTCAGAGTGTATATATAAGTGTTATACTACTACTTCCATTTATATGTTGTTAGCTGCAAATATGGACATAGTACACATTTTCAGAATAACAGGAAACATTTAAAGCAAATAGTTGAATTTTTCCATTTATGATTAATTATCTGCAATACATGTAGGATTTAGGTTTGATTTTTGATATCTAATTGCCGACAAATCACTTGAGGCAATTTTCACTTGAACTTAAATTTTGTTAACTTTTTCTGTTGCTCACCGAAACCCATTGTGTGTGTGTGTGTGCTCCAGGCCACACAAAATGTTGGATTCCTTCCTAAAAAATCAATGTTGCAGAGTTTAGTAGTCTGAGAATATGAAACTTACATCACTTCTGTTCATGTTCACTCACCAGCAGTCTTCTTCTTCCTCGCTTCACGAAACGTCGATAAGTGAAATGGTGTGAAATCGATGGGAGGACTGTTCATTATGGGGGTCGTCATGGAGGTCACCCACCCTCAAAGGTACAATGTGTGGTACCTGGCCACCTGCTCCAAAGGAATAGGGGTTAATCTGGAGCGGTCACATGCTCTACTCCCGGCTGAAAGAGAAGAAGGTAAGGGGGCGAGCAATTCTCTCACCACTTTGGATTTAATTAACATGGACACAGACAATGGACGCTCAATGAAGCTCTACTTGTTCGTGCTCTGACGAGGGCAGACTGGGTGGGGCGGTGATTCAATACGATCATTTATCTCCTTTCGAATGAATCGTATCGTAATTCAATCATATATCATGATGATACACAATATATACGCAGTCAATCAAATTCCTCAGAAGATCAGAAGAGTTTGCAGACAGTTCTTAATTAAATGAGAACAACTTTTCATCTGTCAGGTTTTTTATTCATACAGGAGTAAACACACATTCTTTCCCATGTGATTATTTTGATGGAGGCTATTTTTTCATTGAATAATCAGAAAACATGCAATATTGTTATATATATTTGTATATATATATATGAAATTACCTATTGCGGCATAGAAAATATTCTATTCCATAGACTCACTATCCGGCCCCCACACATGCGATAAAAAGACAGGACCAACAGACCTGACTGGCTGTCGGTAGATTATCTCTGCAGCACAATGCATTGACACAACTGTTATTCAGTTTCCACACTTTTGATAATTAATTAATTTGAATGTTTTACCCTTAGAAAACATTGCTCTGTATCCAGTAAGATCCACAGGTTGATTCACATTCTCATTGCTGTCTCTCTGCTAGACGGTAGAGTTAAAAACCAGTTCACCCGAACAATCGGTGTGTGTGAGTGATGTCTTCTCTCCAGGTCTCAGAGGTAGTTAGCAGGCAGGAGCAAACACACATATCGATGTGCACAAACGTTTTTTTTCATAATGACTCCTCTAGGTTATTCCTTCGCTCGTGATTAAGCTCTAAAAAATAAAAAAAGAATGCAAAAATCAATACGCATCAGCAGCCTTCCTTGTTTCCAAATTACAGCAATTTGTCTTCACCAAATACATCCACGCAAACTCGATAGACAAATACATAATGTCTTATAATCACTTATTTCCACACTGATTTGAGCTATTCATGGTGACTCACGCTCGCCGCGGTTATGAGCGAGATGCTTTCCTCGGGCTCTCGTCCTCCGCTCCACGTGCTGCTCGGCGTGGGTATTTCAGCCCTGCAGCTTTGTGCTGTTGTTGGTGGGAGCAAAGTGGTTGTGGCACACACCTGCAGACACGGGAAAGGGTTTCTTTCTGTCGCCGCTCCTTTAATCTGCATCATATCTGTTCTTTTCATCTCCATCGGACCGTCGGTGGTGTCAGAGTGTGCATCGACGACAGCTTGTCGGCCGCTGCTCTGATTGTAATGCACAGTGAGAGGAAGCTAGCGGGGGAGCAGCGGGCCTCCTGTTACACTGCACTCTCTGGATGAGCGCCCGCATGACAGGGGCCACTGGGCCTCGTGTGTTGTTGTCCATAGGTGAGCAGTGTTGGCGAGGTAATAAAAGCGAGATCCAACCCGCCTCCCCTCGGAGGCATGAGCGATCTGATACAGCTGGAAGATCCGTCTCTTCAGCGGAGCATCCAGGCGAGAGGCCGGAGACTCAGGTGCACGGCCTCCAATGAAGCAGAGAGCGGCTCGGCCTAGTGGCCCTTTGACACGAGTTTCCTGTTTCTGCCCGTGTGAGTAGGTGTGTGCCCAACACACACACATGTGTGTGTGTGGCTTTGATCTGTTTTTCCAAAACAGTATTGTTTACTGTAAAGCTGCTAGGCTTTTAAAAAGGACAAACAACATTTTCTCGTACGACACAAGCACACATTTTTTTGTTGTGGTGCTGTGTCCAAGCTTATACATGTTCGATTTGTCATAGGTCTCTCGTGAGTGAACTGTCCCCGTGAGGAGGTTGTTTCTCAGGGGATTACCACTCTGACAGTGCTTTGCTCTTGCAAGCTGAGCCCAGAGCCTAGTGGGACCGAGAGGTTCATCACATGGAGTAGTAACCCGGGTCAGTGGCAGGACCTTGTAGAAGGTCATTGGGCTGAATTAATGCCAAACAGTCGCAGAAATAGTCCGCGGCGGTGTTTTGTACATCCATGGATATTAAATAAATGTAGTGTTCCCAGTAAAAGCCAATCCTACGACCTGATTGAGCTACATTTTGAGTCAAATA